>NC_079191.1:425817136-425897136 GCF_029499605.1 Hyla sarda
GGTATAGTGTGTGTAATATACAGGTATAGTGTGTGTGTGTGTTAGTGTGTGTAATATACAGGTATAGTGTGTGTGTGTGTAATATACAGGTATAGTGTGTGTGTGTGTGTAATATACAGGTATAGTGTGTGTGTGTGTGTGTAATATACAGGTATAGTGTGTGTGTGTAATATACAGGTATAGTGTGTGTGTGTAATATACAGGTATAGTGTGTGTGTAATATACAGGTATAGTGTGTGTGTAATATACAGGTATAGTGTGTGTGTGTGTGTGTAATATACAGGTATAGTGTGTGTGTAATATACAGGTATAGTGTGTGTAATATTCAGGTATAGTGTGTGTGTAATATACAGGTATAGTGTGTGTAATATTCAGGTATAGTGTGTGTGTGTGTGTGTAATATACAGGTATAGTGTGTGTAATATTCAGGTATAGTGTGTGTGTGTGTGTAATATACAGGTATAGTGTGTGTAATGTACTGTATAAGGATGTATAGGGAAAGTGCATTATATAGAGTGTGTGTAATATACAGGGAAAGTGCCTTATATAGAGTGTGTGTAATGTACAGGGAAAGGGCATTATATAGAGTGTGTGTAATGTACAGGGAAAGTGCATTATATAGAGGGTGTGTAATGTACAGGGAAAGGGCATTATATAGAGGGTGTGTAATGTACAGGGAAAGTGCATTATATAGAGGGTGTGTAATGTACAGGGAAAGGGCCTTATATAGAGTGTGTGTAATGTGCAGGGAAAGGGCCTTATATAGAGTGTGTGTAATGTACAGGGAAAGTGCCTTATATAGAGGGTGTGTAATGTACAGGGAAAGTGCATTATATAGAAGGTGTGTAATGTACAGGGAAAGTGCCTTATATAGAGGGTGTGTAATGTACAGGGAAAGTGCCTTATATAGAGGGTGTGTAATGTACAGGGAAAGTGCATTATATAGAAGGTGTGTAATGTACAGGGAAAGGGCCTTATTTAGAGTGTGTGTAATGTGCAGGGAAAGTGCATTATATAGAGTGTGTAATATACAGGGAAAGTGCATTATATAGAGTGTGTGTTGGGCTGCATTCACATCACATTTTACTATATAGTTCTCGTATAAGTTTTCAAAGTGAAAACCGTACGCAACCGTATTGAAAACCGTACGCATTGACTCTCCATTGAAAACCGTATGACAAATGATGCATCCGGTTGTGTCCGTTTTGCGTCTTGTACGGTTTTGTCCATTTTTTCCTGTACCCAAAACCATAGCCTACCACAGTTTTTGGGACGGGTGAAAAAAAACGTATGGAAACCGTATCCTTTTTTTTTTTTTTAAACATGGGAGTCAATGGGAACTGTACAGAACTGTATGTGCGTACGGTTCCATACGGTTTGCACCATACGGTTTTTGACACTGACATTTTTTTTCTTGGAATTTCAATCAAACAAGTGAAAAGTTAAAAACGTGTACGTTTTGTTTTTCTTGAAAACTGATGTAACCGGACATAATTTTTCAAACTGTATACGGGTTAAAATTTATACACACATTTTGATACAGTTTTGCAGTACAGTTCCCGTATCAGGTTTTTGGATGAAAAACGGATTCCTCAAAACCGGACTAAAAACTGTATCAAAACGTGTGTACAAATTTTAACCTGTATAAGGTTTGAAAAATGATGTCCGGTTGCATCCGTTTTTTTTTTTAAGAAAAAAAAATTATACGTTTTTAACTTTTCACATTATTATGAATAAAGTTTTACTTGTTTGAAAAACTATGCAAAGTCAAAAACCATATGGTGAAAACCGGATGGAACCGTACGCACATACAGTTCTGTACGGTTCCCATTGACTCCTATGTTTAAAAAAAAAACGTATTCTGTTTCAATACGTTTTTCACCCGGACCAAAAACCATGGTAGGTTACGCTCTTGGGTACGGGAAAAAAACTGACAAAACCGTACAGGATGCAAAACTGACACAACCTGGTGCATCTTTTGGCATACGGTTTTCAATGGAGATTAAATGCATACGGTTTTCAATACGGTTCCATACGGTTTTCTAATTGAAAACCTATACGGTAACTGTACTGCAAAGACGCAGTGTGAACCCTGCCTAATATACAGGGAGAGTGTATTATAGTGCTGGGCAGTTTACCAGTTCACACAGAATACGGAATTTTTTTTCCTGCACAATATTTTTTCCATACCGCAATATCGGTTGGGCCCCCCCTAGTGCTGAGCGGTATACCGGTATGCACCGGATACCGTTTTTTTTTTTTTTCCTCCCACGGTATGGATTTTTGCCCATACCGCTATACCGGTCGGGCCCCTCCCCCACCCTCCGAGTCAATAAAAAAAATTAAATTTACCCGTAATGGGGGTGGTCCGGGCCATCCATCCTTCCTGTAGTGTCCGGCAGCATTCCGGGTGGAGGGTGAACCGGTCCGGGCTGTCCTTCTTCTCCGGGGGTCCTCTTCTCCACTCCGGGCAGGCTCCGGCCTAGTACGCTGCATAGACGCTGCTACGTCCGTGACGTCAGGTGCTTCACTGCGCAGCGGCGTCTATGCAGTGTTACTAGGCCGGAGCCTGCCCAGAGTGGAGAAGAGGACCCCCGGAGAAGGACAGTCCTGACCGGTTCACCCTCCACCCCGAATGCCGCCGGACACTACAGGAAGGATGGATGGCCCGGACCACCCTCCCCGGACGGTCCCTGCAGCAACTGGGAAGGTGAGTCAGGGTTCTGGGATGGACGGGGGTCTGTATAATATACTATACCTACAGTAGGCCCTCCAGCTGTTGCAAAACTACAACTCCCAGCATGCCCGGACAGCCAACGGCTGTCCGGGCATGCTGGGAGTAGTAGTTTTGCAACAGCTGGAGGCACCTCGAGTTGGGAAACACTGACCTATACTATACACTACTATATAGTCCAACATGCTGGGAGTAGTAGTTTTGCAACAGCTGGAGGCCCCCCTAGTTGGGAAACGCTGACCTATACTATATACTACTATATAGTCCTACATGCTGGGAGTTATTGTTTTGCAACAGCTGGAGGCACCCCTGGTTGGGAAACACTGACCTATACTATACACTACTATATAGTCCAAAATGCTGGGAGTTATTGTTTTGCAACAGCTGGAGGCACCCCTAGTTGGGAAACACTGACCTATACTATACACTACTATATAGTCCAACATGCTGGGAGTTGTAGTTTTGCAACAGCTGGAGGCACCCCTAGTTGGGAAACACTGACCTATACTATATACTACTATATAGTCCAACATGCTGGGAGTTATAGTTTTGCAACAGCTGGAGGCACCCCTAGTTGGGAAACACTGACCTATACTATACACTACTATATAGTCCAACATGCTGGGAGTTATTGTTTAGCAACAGCTGGAGGCACCCCTAGTTGGGAAACACTGACCTATACTATACACTACTATATAGTCCAACATGCTGGGAGTTATTGTTTTGCAACAGCTGGAGGCACCCCTAGTTGGGAAACACTGACCTATACTATACACTACTATATAGTCCAACATGCTGGGAGTTATTGTTTTGCAACAGCTGGAGGCACCCCTAGTTGGGAAACACTGACCTATACTATACACTACTATATAGTCCAACATGCTGGGAGTTATTGTTTTGCAACAGCTGGAGGCACCCCTAGTTGGGAAACACTGACCTATACTATACACTACTATATAGTCCAACATGCTGGGAGTTATAGTTTTGCAACAGCTGGAGGCACCCCTAGTTGGGAAACACTGACCTATACTATACACTACTATATAATCCAACATGCTGGGAGTTGTAGTTTTACAACAGCTGTGGGGTTGTTTGTTACATCTATTTAAAAGGGTACTCCACTGCCCCAGTGTTCAGATCATTTAGTTCCAAAAGCCCATTTAGTTCCGCTACGCCACCTCAATACAAGTCTCAATGTAAAAAAAAAAAATACCGTGATACTCATTTTTGGTCATATCGCCCAGCACTAGCCCCCCCCCCCCCTCCAATGAATGAATTATCAGCCGCTGCGCACTGTCCCTGCGCACATCGGGCAACTAATCATGTGATCCGCAGACGCTGTTCTGCTTCTCTCCCCCCTGGTTTATCAGCCCAGTGCTGCGCTGTCCCCCACATTGGCGAACTAATTCTATGTGACCCGCGAGCGCTGCTTCTCTCACCCCCCCTCCCCCCCCCGGTAGTCAGCGTATCGCCGGCCGGCTTCTTACATGACAGTGCGCTCAGCCTATCACCGGCCGAGGCGGGACATCGCTGCGGCCGGTGATACGCTGACAGCTCTGTGACGTTCCCTTCCCCAGGAAGCAGCAAGAACAGCGAAGGACCGTGAGGCCGGTTCCGGAGCATCGGGGGAACGTTGGAAGGTGAGTTAAAGTTTATTTTGTTTATTTTTTTGCAGCCCGGGCACAGGATAGTACAGCACAGCTGCTGATAATTATTTGGGGGGAGAGAAGCGGCGCTCGCAGGTCACATGATGGGCAGGGGGGGGGATACCGTTAAATACCATGGTGCCGCCATAATTTACAAAAATACCGTGAGACACTTTTTTGGTCATACCGCCCAGCTCTAGTGTATTATATACAGAGGGTGTATGAGAGAGTTATTTGCTTTATATACATCCCCAATGCCCAGACTGAGGTGGCTGATCACAGAGAGCACTAGCTTGTACAGAACTCTGTGCCAACACTTTACTATTGGGTCCGGCATGGGTAACAGGATCTGATCATACAGGAGCCAACATGTCAGGAAAGCTGAGTGAGAGCCAATATGGCCGCCGTTACTACTGAGTGATGTGCTGTGTGTCACAGGTGCACCTGACTGTACAGTGGTGAGGAGTCGGTGTAGCTGAGCTGTGTGGGTGTCATGGCTGCCTGTCTAGTGGAGACCCATCATCCTCTTTTTAATCACATTACATTGGTCTGTGGAGACCCTCACCAGGTCCCCTGATCCCACCGCCGGCCCATCCTGTTATGGATGAGATGGAGCAAGAAGACCCTTCCCCGTCACTGGACCCGGGGCCAGACCTGGGCGTCCTGGGGACCCTCCCAACCTTATACAGTCTGCTGGTGTCCCGAATACTCCAGGTCAGTACGTCTGTAGTTATATAGGGCAGCCCCACAATACACTGCATTGTGCCGGGGATTATGGAGCGGACAGCGATCTGCGTTCAGCCTGTTAGTGGGGGTGGGGTCAGTGGATCACAGTAATCACGTGTATATACAGATCATATAACGGCTTCATTGATGTCTATGGGGGTTCTTATTATTAATAGTGTCAGGAGGGTTCCTGGAATGGAGTAAAGCTGCTCAGAAACTGATGGTTTCTGGAAACAACCTAAACACGTCCCCCTCTTTGGGGCAGCAGACGTCAGGGGGCACGTTGTGCCCCCTGATGTCTGCTGCCCCAAAGAGGGGTTTTTATAGGCTATGGACACCTCTAACAAGGAAATAGATAAATTTTTGCATATGTTACCTTGACTTAAAAATGTTGCACTATATATCATCACTTAATTTAGACTTACCTGTTCAAGGTTCGACTTTTCCCTCGTGTCCCTCTTAGTAATTCAGTTTGATGTAAAGCCTGTGTGTCTACGATACCCCTGCCCACCATAGCTTTCATGCACTGGAATGCTGTCTTCTACAAACCTTTCTTTTCCTTTGCACTGCCACACACTTATGCTGAGGACTGTGACCCCCCCCCCCCCCCCCCTGCCTCCTTTCCCCTGCAGAGTCTGCTGTGGATTCTCTGCTTTCTTTCTACACTCCCATACTGCCCTGTATTATTTACATTCCCCCTCTTCGCACCCCAACCCCCCCCCCCCCCCCCCCCCCCCGGACTGTCGTCCCTATCTACACTGACATAGTAACGCCTGTGTGATCTGCCCCCTCCTTGAAGACTTGGATGCTTTAACTGATGCTGAAGAACTATGTTACTCCTCTTCCACCCCCTGCAGCGTCTGCTGTGGATTCTCTGCTTTCTTTCTACACTCATATACTGCCCTGTGTTGTTTACATTCCCCCTCCTCCTTGCACCCCAACCCCTCCAGACTGTCCTACCTATCTACACTGACATAATAACGCCTGTGTGATCTGCCCCCTCCTTGAAGACTTGATGCTTTAACTGATGCTGAAGAACTATGTTACTCCTCTTCCACCCCCTGCAGCGTCTGCTGTGGATTCTCTGCTTTCTTTCTACACTCATATACTGCCCTGTGTTATTTACATTCCCCCTCCTCCTTGCACCCCAACCCCTCCAGACTGTCCTACCTATCTACACTGACATAATAACGCCTTTGTGATCTGCCCGCTCCTTGAAGACTTGGATGCTTTAACTGATGCTGAAGACTGTGACTCCTCTTCCTCCCCTGTAGAGTCTGCTGTGGATGATCTACTTTCTTTCCACACTCATACATAGCCTTGTGTTATTTTCTATCTTCCCCCATACTGTCCTCCCTATCTACACTGATAGTAACACCTGTGTGATCTGCCCCCCATAAAGGACACTTTCTCCTCCTACAAACCTCCTTTTTTTTCTTTTTCCTTCCTTTTCACTGACTGATGCTGAGGACTATGAGTCTCCCTTTCCTCTTTGCAATTTATGATGAGACACAATTCACACTGTATTTTGGGTGGTGTCTGCTTGGATTAGTGCCAAAGTGGAGCAGCCTGGCTTCTTTGGTGCAACCAATGGATGAGTAAATAAGAACGGTCTCAGCACTCTATAGCTGATAACAATCCCCTCCCCCATCCATATAGCAGGTGTGACCTCCGCTCTATCATACTCCTTCCATATAGTAAGTGTGACCGCCGCTCTATCATACTCCCTTCCATATAGTAAGTGACCTCCGCTCTATCATACTCCTTCCATATAGTAAGTGTGACCTCCACTCTATCATACTCCTTCCATATAGTAAGTGTGACCTCCGCTCTATCATACTCCTTCCATATAGTAAGTGTGACCTCCGCTCTATCATACTCCTTCCATATAGTAAGTGTGACCTCCGCTCTATTATACTCCTTCCATATAGTAAGTGTGACCGCCGCTCTATCATACTCCTTCCATATAGTAAGTGACCTCCGCTCTATCATACTCCTTCCATATAGTAAGTGTGACCTCCGCTCTATTATACTCCTTACATATAGTAAGTGTGACCTCCGCTCTGTTATACTCCCTTCCATATAGTAAGTGTGACCTCCGCTCTGTTATACTCCTTCCATATAGTAAGTGTGACCTCCGCTCTGTTATACTCCTTCCATATAGTAAGTGTGACCTCTGCTCTGTTATACTCCTTCCATATAGTAAGTGTGACCTCCGCTCTATCATACTCCTTCCATATAGTAAGTGTGACCTCCGCTCTATCAAACTCCTGCCAAATAGTAAGTGTGACCTCCGCTCTATTATACTCCTTCCATATAGTAAGTGACCTCCGCTCTATTATACTCCTTCCATATAGTAAGTGTGACCTCCGCTCTATCATACTCCTTCCATATAGTAAGTGTGGACCTCCGCTCTGTTATACTCCTTCCACATATAGTAAGTGTGACCTCCGCTCTGTTATACTCCTTCCATATAGTAAGTGTGACCTCCGCTCTATTATACTCCTTCCATATAGTAAGTGTGACCTCCGCTCTATTATACTCCTTCCATATAGTAAGTGTGACCTCCGCTCTATTATACTCCTTCCCATATAGTAAGTGTGACCTCTGCTCTATCATACTCCTTCCATATAGTAAGTGTGACCTCCGCTCTATTATACTCCTTCCATATAGTAAGTGTGACCTCCGCTCTATCATACTCCTTCCATATAGTAAGTGTGACCTCTGCTCTATTATACTCCTTCCATATAGTAAGTGTGACCTCCGCTCTGTTATACTCCTTCCATATAGTAAGTGTGACCTCCGCTCTATTATAACTCCTTCCATATAGTAAGTGTGACCTCCGCTCTATCATACTCCTTCCATATAGTAAGTGTGACCTCTGCTCTATTATACTCCTTCCATATAGTAAGTGTGACCTCTGCTCTATTATACTCCTTCCATATAGTAAGTGTGACCTCCGCTCTATTATACTCCTTCCATATAGTAAGTGTGACCTCCGCTCTATTATACTCCTTCCATATAGTAAGTGTGACCTCCGCTCTATCATACTCCTTCCATATAGTAAGTGTGACCTCCGCTCTATCATACTCCTTCCATATAGTAAGTGTGACCTCCGCCTCTATCCTACTCCTTCCATATAGTAAGTGTGACCTCCGCTCTATCATACTCCTTCCATATAGTAAGTGTGACCTCTGCTCTATTATACTCCTTCCATATAGTAAGTGTGACCTCCGCTCTATCCTACTCCTTCCATATAGTAAGTGTGACCTCCGCTCTATCATACTCCTTCCATATAGTAAGTGTGACCTCCGCTCTATCATACTCCTTCCATATAGTAAGTGTGACCTCCGCTCTATTATACTCCTTCCATAATAGTAAGTGTGACCTCCGCTCTATCATACTCCTTCCATATAGTAAGTGTGACCTCCGCTCTATCATACTCCTTCCATATAGTAAGTGTGACCTCCGCTCTATCCTACTCCTTCCATATAGTAAGTGTGACCTCCGCTCTATCATACTCCTTCCATATAGTAAGTGTGACCTCCGCTCTATTATACTCCTTCCATATAGTAAGTGTGACCTCCGCTCTATCATACTCCTTCCATATAGTAAGTGTGACCTCTGCTCTATTATACTCCTTCCATATAGTAAGTGTGACCTCCGCTCTATCCTACTCCTTCCATATAGTAAGTGTGACCTCTGCTCTATTATACTCCTTCCATATAGTAAGTGTGACCTCCACTCTATCCTACTCCTTCCATATAGTAAGTGTGACCTCCGCTCTATTATACTCCTTCCATATAGTAAGTGACCTCCGCTCTATTATACTCCTTCCATATAGTAAGTGTGACCTCCGCTCTGTTATACTCCTTCCATATAGTAAGTGTGACCTCCGCTCTATTATACTCCTTCCATATAGTAAGTGACCTCCGCTCTATTATACTCCTTCCATATAGTAAGTGTGACCTCCGCTCTGTTATACTCCTTCCATATAGTAAGTGTGACCTCCGCTCTATCATACTCCTTCCATATAGTAAGTGTCACCTCCGCTCTATCATACTCCTTACATATAGTAAGTGACCTCCGCTCTATCATACTCCTTACATATAGTAAGTGTGACCTCCGCTCTATTATACTCCTTCCATATAGTAAGTGTGACCTCCGCTCTATTATACTCCTTCCATATAGTAAGTGTGACCTCCGCTCTATTATACTCCTTCCATATAGTAAGTGTGACCTCCGCTCTATTATACTCCTTACATATAGTAAGTGTGACCTCTGCTCTATTATACTCCTTCCATATAGTAAGTGTGACCTCCGCTCTATTATACTCCTTCCATATAGTAAGTGTGACCTCCGCTCTATCATACTCCTTCCATATAGTAAGTGTGACCTCCGCTCTATTATACTCCTTCCATATAGTAAGTGTGACCTCCGCTCTATTATACTCCTTCCATATAGTAAGTGTGACCTCCACTCTATCCTACTCCTTCCATATAGTAAGTGTGACCTCCGCTCTATTATACTCCTTCCATATAGTAAGTGACCTCCGCTCTATTATACTCCTTCCATATAGTAAGTGTGACCTCCGCTCTGTTATACTCCTTCCATATAGTAAGTGTGACCTCCGCTCTATTATACTCCTTCCATATAGTAAGTGACCTCCGCTCTATTATACTCCTTCCATATAGTAAGTGTGACCTCCGCTCTATTATACTCCTTACATATAGTAAGTGTGACCTCTGCTCTATTATACTCCTTCCATATAGTAAGTGTGACCTCCGCTCTATTATACTCCTTCCATATAGTAAGTGTGACCTCTGCTCTATTATACTCCTTCCATATAGTAAGTGTGACCTCCGCTCTATTATACTCCTTCCATATAGTAAGTGTGACCTCCGCTCTATTATACTCCTTCCATATAGTAAGTGTGACCTCCGCTCTATTATACTCCTTCCATATAGTAAGTGTGACCTCCGCTCTATCATACTCCTTCCATATAGTAAGTGTGACCTCCGCTCTATCATACTCCTTCCATATAGTAAGTGTGACCTCCGCTCTATCGTACTCTGTGTAAACATTTACATAGCCGTTTAGTGCCACCTGGGGATAGTGTGACTCAGCACTTTTTCTTGCACTGGGCGGCAAAGATTAAGAATACAGTGGTCCCTCAACATACGATGGTAATTCGTTCCAAACGACCCATCGTTTGTCGAATCCATCGTATGTTGAGGGATTCGTGCAATGTAAAGTATAGGAAGCTGTACTCTCCTGTCCCCGCCGCTCCGGACCGCGTCCTCACCGCTCCCGATGCTGTCCCAGGGGCTCCCGATGCTGTCCCGCTGCTCCGGTGTCTTCTTTGGGATCCTCCGGCTTTTTCCGCATCTTCTCCGGTGTCGGGGCCTCGCTTTCTGGTGACGTTATTATGTTGCGGCGCCGGGAGGGCGTGTGCAGCGATGGAATAACGACGCCGGAAAGCGAGGCCCGGACCCCGGAGAAGATGCAGAAGACGCCGGAGGACGGCGAAGTGGTAAGTGAACCTGTCCGGGATGCTTAAACTGCTGTCCGACAGCAGCTTAAACCTTTTGCGCTGTCGGATAGCAGTTAATGCGATGACCCCGACATATAAAAGCATGGTATGTCGATTTGATCATATGTTAGGGCCATCACATGTCGGGGGGGTTACTGTATGTTGATTTTAGAGCAGCGCCCTCCAACCTTTGGCTCTGTACTTGTTTTGAAACTACAACTCCCAGCATGCTGAATTTGAATGTCATTTGTCTTTTAAGAACTATAGCTTGAAATTTAGTTTGATATATAAGCTTTATCGCAAAACTCTTTTATACATTGTTAAATGGCACCGTCGTATAATAAAAGCTTTTTATAAGTTGTGGAGGGTTATCAAAAGTTTTGATCCGTCGGGGTCTGAGTGTTCAGACCTTCAAAGAGAATAAGCTGGAAGAAGGGAACACTCAGACCCCGACAAAGCACTAGAATGAGGTGGGAGAAATAAATACTCGGACCCTGACAGATCACTAGAATGAGTTGGGAGAAGTGAACACTCAGACTCTCACTGATTATGAGAACTACTCTCTAGCTCAGTGTTTCCCCACCAGGGTGCCTCCAGCTGTTGCAAAACTACAACTCCCAGCAGGCCCAGACAGCCTTCGGCTTTCTGGGCAGTTACTTGTAGTTTTGCAACATCTGCAGACACACTGGCTTCGAAACTCTGCTCTAGCTGTTGCAGAACTACAACTCTTAGCATCCATGGGCAGCCTAGTCTTTGTGTAATACAGGACGGTGCATTATTACTATGTATTCTGCATTTCTGTTCCCGTCCTTGTGGATTTATGGATGTCTCTGTTGATCTTACAGCTCGTCTCGTCTCTGCCTGAAGACTTCCAGCCCGGGCCGGATTTCTATGGTGTGCACTGGGAGCCGGTCATCATCACCTTCCTACTGGGAATTCTCTCCTTCTTGATCTTCTTTTGGAGGACATGTCTGTCGGTGAGTGCACTGTCCACCATAAACGGTAGTGTCCAACCCGGTGTGCGGAGATTGTATGGTGTGTGTATGTGCTGTGCTTCTATTGTGTAGATATGTTTTAAAGTGTACCTGTCATTAACAAAAACTTTTTTATATAGTATATTATCTAGAAAATAACATTTTATGTATATTTGTAATATACAGTGGTTAAAAAAATTTGTATATTTTTGACCATGCAGCTATTGTTTGTGTGTCTCTGCAAAGAGCTCTGTACAGTGAGGACAAGCGGGGCTCTGTACAGTGAGGACAAGCGGGGCTCTGTACAGTGAGGACAAGCGGGGCTCTGTACAGTGAGGGCAAGCGGGGCACTGTACAGTGAGGACAAGCGGGGCACTGTACAGTGAGGATAAGCGGGGCACTGTACAGTGAGGACAAGCGGGGCTCTGTACAGTGAGGACAAGCGGGGCTCTGTACAGTGAGGACAAGCGGGGCTCTGTACAGTGAGGGCAAGCGGGGCACTGTACAGTGAGGACAAGCGGGGCTCTGGACAGTGAGGACAAGCGGGGCTCTGGACAGTGAGGACAAGCGGGGCTCTGGACAGTGAGGACAAGCGGGGCTCTGGACAGTGAGGACAAGCGGGGCTCTGGACAGTGAGGACAAGCGGGGCTCTGGACAGTGAGGGCAAGCGGGGCTCTGTACAGTGAGGGCAAGCGGGGCTCTATGATATGCCCCCGGCTCACACAGGCTGATGATTGACAGACCAGGAGCCTGCACAGAGCCCTGCTTGTCCCGCCCTCCCTTCCTGTATTTGGACTCATCATAGAGACACACACAGACAATAGCTGCAGGGACAGACTTTTTTTTCACTCAAAAGTATACACTTTTTTAAACCCAATGTATATTACAAATCTACATATAATGGTATTACCGTATCTACATTATATAAAAAGTTTTTGCTAACGACAGGTACACTTTAATGTAATATATATTGTCTAGATAAATGACCTATCTATAGTATTTCCACAAATGGAAAGAAAGTAATATAGGCTTATAAGGAGTATTCCCATTGTACCCATATAGGGGATTTGCACCTATTGGAAGAGTGGGGGTCTTTGACCCCTGTTTGCTTTTTTTTTAAATTAAGCTATTTCCCTCAGAAAAAGCGGCCAGCGTGTCAGGGACCCCCTATTATCCATTTTTTGCTCCCACCCTTGGAACCTTGACCTATTATGAGAATGACAGTACTGTGATAGTCATTCATGTTTTCCCTATGATGGCACCTTTGGAGAGACCGCCTCCTTCCTCAGGACAGGAACTGGAAACAGTTTGCATATAAGGACCATAGGGGCTGCTATTCCCCAGTTCGGTTTCCTGTCCTGCGGATGGGGACGGGTCCCGTACTTCGGGCAGTTTGCATGTAAGTATGTGGACTGTGGGGGCCCTGGTCTAATTGAGACATACAGGGTACCTGAAAGCAGCTTAAAGTCCTTTGTATGGGGGCAGCCGCTAAGTCTGGGCGACCTCTCCCCGTCTCTAAATACCAGGAGAGGGAAGTCCTTGCGGCCTTCTGACCGGGAAGGACGGAATCTGGCGGGGGATTTGAAATGGAGGGGCGCCCTGCCAGTCTGGTACCTCTCTAGGATCCAGGATAGGTGTTTGCTCCAAGTCAGTGACTTAGGGAACAAGCGACCCGCATTTCCCCATTGAGGTCTATAGGGAGATATGGAAAGATAAAAGTGCCGCCATTTGCCCATTGTTCCATGGCATCATGTGGTCATTACTGTGACATGTACCATCTACCTAAACATTGTTCCGACCAAGTCTCCATCTTCATGGCAGGGGAGTCCCCTAATGGCAGAGGCCTCTTTTACCAGGTTCCGAACACAGGAGCCGGTGCTGGGAGCTTGTGACGTCATAGCTCCGCCCCTCAATGCAAGTCTATGGGAGGGGGCGTGACTTTCCAAACGCTGAGCAGCGGAGTACCCCTTTAATGCCCCCCCCCAGATTCCCCAAATCTCAATTAGATCAATCATCTATGGGATGTGCTGGAGAAACAAGTCTAATCCATGGAGGCCAAACCTCACACCTTACAGGATCAGCTTCTGATACCTCAGGACTGTTTACAGGTCTATGGGGTCCAGGCCTCGATGGGTCAAAGCATGAGGGGACTCGCACAATATTAGGCTGCTGGTATTAATGTTATGGCAGCTCGGGTGTATGCTGTGTTATGACATAATTGTATACAACGGGAATACCCCTTTTACCCTTAAAGGGTACTCCGGTGGACAACTTTTTTTAAATGAACTGGTGCCAGAAAGTTAAACAGATTTGTAAATGACTTCTATTTAAAAATCTTAATCCTTTCGGTACTTATTAGCAGCTGTATGCTACCGAGGAAATTATTTTCTTTTTGAATTTCTTTTTTGTCTTGTCCACAGTGCTCTCTGCTGACACCTCTGTCCGTGTCAGGAACTGTCCAGAGCAGCATAGGTTTGCTATGGGTATTTTCTCCTGCACTGAACAGTTTCTGATACAGGCATCAGGTGTCAGCAGAGAGCACTGTGGACAAGACAAAAAAAAATTTCAAAAAGAAAATAACTTCCTCTGTAGCATATAGCTGCTAATACGTACTTGAAGGATTAAGATTTTTTAATAGAAGTAATTTACAAATCTGAGAAAAAAAGGGGGTGTATGTGCAGCTCACAATAAATAGTACACACCGAGGTCAAACCAGGGCATGCAATTATACCTTAATTGCACAAAAAAGGAAAAAGCAATAGTGAAAAATTGCCCGGACCTTCTAAGTGAGTAAATAATAGTATAGATATTAGATAAGGAAATTTAAATAAATAATTGTCTGGATCGTGCTTCAATAATAATAATATAAACAATTTATTAAAATAAGATAAACAGACTATAATTAGTTACTTCTCACAGGGCCCATGTGAGAAGAACATATACAATAAAAACAACCTTTAAGTAATAATGTGCATAAAAATGTGAATAACAAAAATGAAGACAATATTAATGGCATAATGACAATATCACTGGCATATATTTAGTTTCTAATGTGCAGCTGGTGTTTAACCGCTGGTATCTAGGCACCAACTGCACAATAAGCGAAATATAGCTGAGGGTGCCTGTATAATCGTTTCCCTCTTTAGAATATAATGTATCCTTGTAATAGTTCAACAATTTGCAACAGTTTCAAATGAATGTTACCGATCCTTATAGTGGCAACCTGGGTAAGAGGCGCTGTTACCGCAGTGTGTAGATGGTGCCGGTACACTGGGTCCTCTGTGCAACGTTCCAGGTGGTAATGGTAAAATCCAGCAAGGTCCTGGTAGAAGCGGTGGCGATTGACGCTGGCAGGCGCCGATGGTCTCAGATCGCCGAGAGGACGCTGGCAGGCGCTGGAGATGGTAACTAAATATATGCCAGTGATATTGTCATTATGCCATTAATATTGTCTTCATTTTTGTTATTCACATTCCATGTACCGTACATTATTACTTAAAGGTTGTTTTTATTGTATATGTTCTTCTCACATGGGCCCTGTGAGAAGTAACTAATTATAGTCTATTTATCTTATTTTAATAAATTGTTTATATTATTATTATTGAAGCACGATCCAGACAATTATTTATTTTAAATTTCCTTATCTAATATCTATACTATTATTTACTCACTTAGAAGGTCCGGGCAATTTTTCACTATTGGTTTTTCCTAATTTACAAATCTGTTTTTAACTTTCTGGCACCAGTTGATTAAAAAAAAAAAAAATGTTTTCCACCGGAGTACCCCTTTAATACCAGTGTTCCCAAATCAGGTTACCTCCAGCTGTTGCAAAACTACAACTCCCAACATGCCCGGACAGCTGTTGGCTGTCCGGGCATGCTGGGGATTGTAGTTTTGCAACAGCTGGAGGCACCCTTGTTGGGAAACACTGCTTTATACTTTTAGGCTGGTTTATTTCCCCTGCTCTGTTGAGCGTTCCCTGTAGCACACCGCATTCATCTGGAGGCTTTTCTTAGCAATCACTTAATCTTATTTGCAGAGTGTTCCCTTTCACTGGCCGTCCGCCTCTAACTCCCTGACCTTTTAGCACAGTCATCGTAGATACATGTGTCAGGGGAACGTGTGATAGTAATACGGATGATCTCTTCTCTTACAGGTGAAGAGCAGAATGTATCAAGGTAATGGTTCTGATTAAGGGTCTGCCTCCTCTGTTGTCTTGTTGCCTCCTCCTCTGTTGTCTTGGGGCCTCCTCCTGTGTCGTCTTGGGGCCTCCTCCTGTGTCGTCTTGGGGCCTCCTCCTGTGTCGCCTTGCGGCCTCCTCCTGTGTCGCCTTGCGGCCTCCTCCTGTGTCGCCTTGCGGCCTCCTCCTGTGTCGCCTTGCGGCCTCCTCCTGTGTCGCCTTGCGGCCTCCTCCTGTGTCGCCTTGCGGCCTCCTCCGGTGTCGCCTTGCTGCCTCCTCCGGTGTCGCCTTGCTGCCTCCTCCGGTGTCGCCTTGCTGCCTCCTCCTGTGTCGCCTTGCTGCCTCCTCCTCCTGTGTCGCCTTGCTGCCTCCTCCTCCTGTGTCGCCTTGCTGCCTCCTCCTCCTGTGTCGCCTTGCTGCCTCCTCCTCCTGTGTCGCCTTGCTGCCTCCTCCTCCTGTGTCGCCTTGCTGCCTCCTCCGGTGTCGCCTTGCTGCCTCCTTCGGTGTCGCCTTGTTGCCTCCTCCGGTGTCGTTGCCTCTTTTGTGTTTATGTAGTGGCAGCTCCTGCTCCTTTTTTTTGTTTTGTGCTTCTGACCTTGAGGACAGTATCATGATGCTGCGTCAGCAGAAATGTCCTGCAAGAGGCCGCTGCGTCCTCTTTAGAGTTTACATCTTCTCCTACCTGCAAACACTGTATTATTTACTAGCTGTGGTGCAAGGTTCTGCTGCACTGTCCCATTCTTCTTTATAAAAAAAAATGTCCTACTTTTTTTGCATTATTGTTTTACAAAATACTCTTGTTTAAAACATGACAGGCAACATGTTAGGCCCTGCTGTTTTTCAGGCCTGTTGATTCCATTGCAAACTGCTACTAACTACCCCAATAACTTAGTGTCTTGCAAAACTATTCACCCCCCTTGACTTTTTTTTCGTAGTTTGGTGCCTCACAACCTGGAATTAACATGGATTGTTTGAGGATTTTGATCATTTAATTTACAGAACATACCCACAACTTTGAAGATGTTTAATTATTTTATTTATTGTGAAGCAATCAACAAATAGGACAAAATAATAGAAAAAGTCAATGTGCATAACTATTCACCCCCCCCTAAAGTCAATACTTTGTAGAGCCGCCTTTTGTGGCAATAAGCCATTGGATAAGTCTCAATTAGGGAGAGATTTTATCAAAACCTGTGCAAAGGAAAAGTTGCCAATAGCAACCAATCAGATCGCTTCTTTCATTTTTAACAAAAGGCCTCTGCAAAATGAAAGAAGCGATCTGATTGGTTGCTATGGGCAACTGGGCAACTTTTCCTTTGGACAGGTTTTGATAAATCTCCCCCAATTTCCTCCCCACATCTTACTACTGGGATTTCTGCCCATTCCTCCTTGCAAAACTGCTCCAGCTCCTTCAAGTTGGATGGTTTGCGCTTGTGATGGGAAATCTTAAGGATACGGTCAGACGAGTGGATTTTCGCAGCGTATTTTGCTGCGGATCCGCCGCTGAAGGACCTCCTATATGTCCCTGCTCGGAGTGGCAATACGCCGCTACGAGCAGACACACTGCGATGTGTGAGTCGCCGCGCGCATGCGCAGTATACTCGCACATCGCGGCAGCTCTCGGCCTAGCTCATTGAGCAGGGGGAGCGGCCGCGATGAGTGCGAGTATACCGCGCATGCGCGGCGACTCGCACACCGCAGTGTGACTGCTCGGAGCTGCATATTGCCGCAGCGAGCAGGCACATTTAAGGGCACCATACAGTTGTCCTTCAGTGGCGGATCTGGAGTGTAAAATACGCTGTAAATCAGCTCTTGTGAACGTACCCTTAAAGGAAATCTGTCACCAGTGTCACCCGCACTAACCTGCCGGTACAGACAAGTAGTGCAGGTGACACTGATGACAACGGTACTTACCGTTACACGATGTCTTCTCTCGTAGTGATGTCATCATAATTCTCAGTTCCCTCCTGTAACCACAGCCCTTCCACCTGCCCTGGTATGAGATGAGCTGTAACAGCTTGGTCTTTGATGTGGGCGCAGCACAAAGTAAACTCCCCCCGACCGCAGCTTCTCACTACTAGTCTTAACTTTGCACATTACTTTTTTTTGCCAGCTGTGCAAATAGTTTGTGGGTGTTTTTAAGATGGGAACTTTTTTTTAATATATATATATATATATATATATATATATATATATATATTTATTTTTTTAGCAGAAAATGAAAAAACATATATAAAATCTTAAGTGTACATTATAGCTAGGTAAAAAAAAATATATATAATTATTGGATTTATTGTCTATCTGTGGGATGGTCCATCAATTGGTGAAGTTTATGGGAGTTGAGCTGCAATAACTGAGCCGCACCATTACACAGTGTACAGAGCCATAGGCTTTTCAACAGAACAGATGATTGGTGTGGCTGGTCAGGGATTTATACCAGTGTTTATCAGTTGTTCCTCCAGCTCAGTGTTCCCCAACCAGGGTGCCTCCAGCTGGTGCAAAACTACAACTCCCAGCATGCCCGGACAGCCTTCGGCTGTCCGGGCATGCTGGGAGATGTAGTTTTGCAACACCTGGAGACACCCTGGTTGGGGAACACTGGTCCAGCTAGTGCAAAACTACAACCCCCAGCATGCCCTGACTTGCTGGGAGTTGTAGTCTTGCCACTGCTGGAGCAGTGTTTCCCAACCAGGGTCCCTCCAGTTGTTGCAAAACTACAACTCCCAGCCTGCCCGGACAGCCGGGCATGCCTTTCCTATGGACAGATCCTATGGACTGGCCTTTCCTATGGACAGACCATTAGTTAATTTTTCCTTGAAAACACATCTAATTGTAACTGCTTAAAGGGGTACTCCGGTGGAAACCTTTTTTTTTTTTATTTTTTTTATTTTTTTTAATGAACTGGTGCCAGAAAGTTAAACAGATTTGTAAATGACTTCTATTAAAAAAAAAATCTTTATCCTTCCAGTACTTATTAGCAGCTGTATGCTACAGAGGAAATTCTTTGATTTTTTTTTTTTTATTTCTTTTTTTGTCTTGTCCACAGTGCTCTCTGTTGACACCTCTGTCCATGTCAGGAACTGTCCAGAGCAGCATATGTTTGCTATGGGGATTTTCTCTTGCTCTGGACAGTTCCTGATACGAAAGTTGATCTTAAAAAAATTTTTTCCCACCGGAGTACCCCTTTAAAGTCATAGGCCTGAACCTGAGCCGCACTACTGAAAAAAATCTTGACGAGCTTCCTTCTTAGTTCTGTGTGATGCTCTGTTGTAATGAAGATGTAGTTAATAACTTTACTAACTTATTTGACATACTTGACATTAATGTGCGTGTTTTCATAAATTAAGAGAGAATTTTTTTTTGTTATCAGAATCAGTAGCGCAGCCTCAGTCTTTTTGGCCTTTAAAGGGGTACTCTGGTGTAAATCTTTACATATTTTTTTCTTTTTTGATCAACTGGTGCCAGAAAGTTAAACAGATTTGTAAATTAAAAAATCTTTATCCTTCCAGTACTTTTTAGCAGCTGTATGCTACAGAGGAAATTCTTTTCTTTTTGAATTTATTTTTAGTCTTGTCCACAGTGCTCTCTGCTGACACCTTATCACCGTATCAGGAACTGTCCAGAGCAGAGAAAATCCCCATAGCAACCCTATTCTGCTTTGGACAGTTTCTGACACGGACAGAGGTGTCAGCAAAGAGCACTGTGGACAAGACAAAAAATAAATTCAAAAAGAAAAGAATTTCCTCTGTAGCATATAGCTGCTAAAAAGTACTGGAAGGGCAAAGATTTTTTAATAGAAGTAATTTACAAATCTGTTTAACTTTCTGGCACCAGTTGATATAAAAAAAATGTTTTCCACCGGAGTACCCCTTTAGCTTCAAGTGATCCCAACTCTGTATATATCTTGGAAGTTAAAAAGCTGTTTTCACCTTCTCAGTTTACACTAAAGCGCCCCCTTTCGGTCTCTGCTATTATGACCAGAATCAAAAATTCTTCCCACTTATTATTGGAATCTTTGCGCAGAATCTACATCTGTTTTTTTTATTTTCTTCCAGTGAGTGAAAAGCAACTTGCGGAGAAGATCGCTGCACTGATGAAACAGAAGAGTGAAGCTTTGGAGAAAATATCAGAGTTTGAACAAAAGGTAAACTGATCAAACAGCGTGGTCTGACATCGGAAGCTTTCGTGGCACATGCTGTCGGCTTATTTTATTGATTCTCCGCAGATAAAAGAGGCGAAGGAGTCTGAAGGCAAGACGCAGCAGAAGAGCACGCACCTGCAGGAAGAGGCCGCAGCATTCAAGGTAACTGCAGCTCCTCATATGTCCACCGTGGTTACACTTCTCACAGAATGATTAGTTTTTAAGTATGTGAACCTGTCCTGTAGGGGTTATCCTAAGATTATAGGTTATTGCCAATCCACAGGATATCTCGTTAATCAATTGGGGTCCGACTGCTTGACCCCCCCCCCCCATGATCACTAGACTGGAGATATTTCCTGAGTGAATGATCTGACAGTGCGCATGCTCAACCACTTTTTCAATCATCCTCTCGAAGTCTTTCAGACATTGCCACGTTCAGCACTACAGACAACAGCACAGTCCCGGGAGTCCACATGACAGAAAAAAAAAGGGGTACTCTGGTGGAAAACGTATTATTTCTTTATTTTTATTTTATTTTTTAAATCAACTGGTGCCTGAAAGTTAAACAAATTTGTAAATGACTTCTATTAAAAAATCTTAATCCTTCCAGTATTTATTAGCGGCTACAGAGGAAATTATTTTCTTTTGGATTTCTTTTCTGTCACAACCACAGTGCAGTGGGGGGTTAAGACTGTCTCTCGGCAAGTCTCTATTCTGGCGGTCACCTTTTTTGCCGGGAGCTGCCAGCACTTCTCTTCTGTTCTCTTCTGCAGCTCACTATCATGAGGTATCCATGTCTGTGTCCCTACGTATACTACGGTCCCTGTGTATGGGTGTAGCCCTCCTTCCTTTCTGTTGGTGAGGTGTGCCTCGGGCATTCCTGTAGTCTTGTTTCCACAGGACTGCGGCGGTTGAGCACCTCTGTTCTGGCATGGGGCCTGGTGGGGCGTCGGTCAGTTCAAGGTGGCTGAGGCGCCTGCTCTGTTGCCTTACACATGACCGGACTGGCTCCATTGGCGCCCATCTGCTGCTCCTACAGTACCTGGCGCACTTTGTCTATCCCCCTTCTGCAGGAGTAGGGGGATCAGGGGGCTTGGCATGGTCGGCGCCTGAGTTTAATCTCGACCACCCCTTGTTTTCCCCTCCACTAGGGGGACTATTTTGCTGGGTGTTTTCTACTGCTGAATTGGAGCCATCTGCCCACTATTGCAGCCTGGCTCTCTTTCAGTTTCTTGGTTATCTACTGCTGCTCTTGCAGCCTTGGCACTCTCCTCTGTGCAGGGGTTTATGCTCGGTATGGCCCGGTGACGACCGGTCTAGTGACAGTCTGTCGTTTGGGTCCTGTCATTGCTCTCCTCCCCCCTCAGCACAATCCCCAGTAAGGTGTGTTCCTTCTTCCCTTGACTGTGTCGGTTGCGCTACCGTGACACCGCAGTCTTCTGGAGTAACCTTCCTGTCCAGAGCCTGGGAGTCTCAGCCTGGGAGTTCCCTTTGGGACCGCTAGGTCCGAGACCGGTTGGTCTCCTTGTCTTGGACACTATTCTGTGCTGCTGTGGCGTGCTTTCTTTTCTAGGTCGGCCCTCCTGGTTCTTTGGGCCTTAATGACGGTTGAGGGCTCGGGCACATGTAGAGGTCCTGCCCAAACTTCTTTGAGATCCCATTTATGGGGTGGTCTTTCTTTACCGCAATTCTTCTTGTTTCGGCACGAATGTTTGTCACCTTTTGCAGTCGTTGGGTTTACTTACCCTTCGGGTGTAAGTCTTTCAGGAGACTCGGGAACCTCCAGTTGCCATTTCGGCCGCCCCGGTGTTTCGGGATGCTCCTTTTCAGCGTCTTTTGTCCTTTCTTCACCGTTTATTCTTCCGTGTCCGTCTTCCAGGTGACTCAGGAACCTCCAGTTCCCATGTCTATCACTCCAGTGTTCCAGGATGCCCATTTTCTGGACATTCTGCTCCTTTTTTAGCCGTTATTACCTTTTGTCTCCTCCTTCGGGGTCCATGTTCTCTAGAGATGGAGGGCGTTCTGGTCATCCGGATTACACTTGTCAAGCTGTTTCGCCTGCCGGAGCTCGTTGCATGCCTCTGGATAGGGGTTTTGGGTCTGCAAATGTTCAGATAATCGATCTTCTGCACCAAGCCATCGATCTTCTGCCCCAACCGGTTTCCATCTTTTTTTCCCTTTTTCCAGTGGTCTCCACCTTCTGCGTTTGCCTTCTTCACAGATGCGTGCTGCTCTCCCTGGCGTTTTTCCACCATGTTCTCTTGAATCGATTCACTCTGGATGGGGTTTTCTTTTTGTGCCCTTTTCCATATGGGCACCTATATGGACCGGGTGTTTAGATTCTCTGCCACAGACGGTCCCTTCCTTTGGCGTCCCAGTCCATCTCCATGGACGGGGGATCTTCCGAGAGCTCGGTTTCTGGGCCTCGGTTATCTCTGGCCAGGGTTCCCGTCAGCAGGCCTTACGGTTGAGTTGGTTTGGTCTCGGGACTGATTCCCCTTTTGCTGTTTGTTGTTTTTCCTTTCCTAGGTGACCGCTTTGGTTCGTCTCATCAGTATCGGTGTCCCCCAATGAAGAGCGACCGAGAAAAGGAGAATTTTTTTTTTTACTCACCGTAAAATCTTTCTTATAGCCTTCATTGGGGGGACACCGCACCCACCCATTTCTGCATTTGTCCAGATATTCTTTTCCAGTTATTGGGTTTTTCATCCGGGATTCCTTTCTAGGGTCCTTCGGATATATTTCTTTGTTGGCTTCTCCTACTGCTCACTGCTACTCCTCCTACCTCACTTCCAGTGGGCGGGTATATCCTGCCAGGGAGGAGCAGACTTTTTTTTTCCTAGTGTCAGCGCCTCCAAGATGCAAGAGCATATACCCATCAGTATAGGTGTCCCCCAATGAAGGCTACGAGAGAGAGATTTTACGGTGAGTACAAAAAAATCTCCACTTCACTAGGATGTGGAGTCACAGAATGAATGAGTCACAAAGCCCCGCCCCCTGTGCGCGATTCACTGATTCAGCAGTGGTTCTTCTGAGGGACATATCTCAGGACCTACTGGACATATTTAACCCCTTAATGACCAAGCCCATTCTCACCTCAAGAACCAGGCCAATTTTATTTTTGCGTTTTTCGTTTTTTCCTCCTCGCCTTCTAAAATCCATAACTCCTTTATATTTCCATTTACAGACCCATATAAGGGCTTGTTTTTTGTGTGACCAATTGTACTTTGAAATCTCTAATTTTACCATAAAATGTACGGCGAACCCCCCAAAATTTTTTTTTAGGGAGGACATTTTAATGAAAACCACAATTTTGCACATTTTGGAGGGTTTTGTTTTCGCACTGTACACTTTACGGTAAAAATGATGTGTTCTTTAATCTGTGGGTCAATACAATTAAAATGATACCCATGGCTAGATACTTTTATATTTTTGTACCGCTTAAAAAAAATCTAAAATTTTTTGTACAAAATCAGTAATCTAAAATCGCCCTATTTTGACCACCTATAACTTTTTCATTTTTCCATATATAGGGCGGTATGAGGGCTCATTTTTTGCGCCGTCATCTGTACTTTTTTTTTTAGATACCACATTAGCATATATAAAACTTTTAGATAATTTTTTATAAATTTTTTAAAATTTTTATAAAATGTGACAAAAAAGCAGCATTTTTGGACTTTTTAAATTTTTTACGTTTACGCCATTCACCATACGGGATCATTAACATTATATTTTGATAGTTCGGACATTTATGCACGCGGCGATACCAAATATGTTTATAAAAAATAAATGTTTACGCTTTTTGGGGGTAAAATGGGAAAAACGGACAATTTTCATTTTTATTGGGGGAGGGGATTTTTCACTTTTTTTTTAACTTTTTTATTTTTACATTTTTCCACTTTTTTTTAAATGCTTTTTATATCCCCATAGGGGACTATCTATAGCAATCCTTTGATTGCTAATAATGTGCAGTGCTATGCATAGGACACAGCACTGCTCAGTATCGGTGATCTTCTGCTCGATTGCAGACCAGAGCAGAAGACCCCGGGAGACGGCCGGAGCCAGGAGAGGGGACCTCCGGCTGTCATGCTGGATGATCGGATCCCCGCGGCAGCGCTGCAGGCGATCTGATCATCCAATCAAAGTGCCGCTATGCCGCAGATCATCAGAGGGGTTAAAGGCGGACACCCGCGCGATAGCGGATGTCGGCCATTACGGGCGGGTCCCCGGCTTCTGCTAGCAGCCGGAACCTGCCGTGTATGTCACGAGCACCCTTCCGATGCTCGCGGTCATACACAGGACGTAAATGTACGTCCTGGTGCGGGAAGTCCCGCCAAATCAGGACGTACATTTATGTCCGTGGTCGTTAAGGGGTTAAGTAAGTGTCCCCTCGTTGGACTCCGGTTCACCCACACTATAACCCAGTGTATAAGGTTTAGTGTGGGTGAACAGGCTGACAGTTATCCTTTAATACCACCATCTAACATACATATAACAAAAATGTAACACTAACAAGTAGCCTATTAATAGTTCTAAGATGGCAGACATCAGGACCCTTATTGTGCCTCTGGCTGCTGTGGTAAGTCATCCGCACCCCCTGATCATGTCATGGAGGGGGGCTGTTAGGGTAACAGCTGTCGGATCAATACGATGCATCAGTCTCTATTGAACGCAGCATCTAGGTGGGGAAACAGCCAGCAACCAAGTTATGTTTAACCCCAGCACAGCACAGTGTCAGCATATCAAATGGGCTGTGCTCCTGACCCAGGCCTAGGGGTTTATAAAACCAATGTCTAAATTGTTTGCAGTAATCGCCCCTTGGTGGAGGCTTTATCTTTGTTTAACTCTATGTTTGAGGTAGTGATTTGGTTAATCGGCACAGAATTGTTGACCTGTTTGACACTTCATCCACTAGAATGGGAAAAGACGTTATAGCTTCTGCTTTCTTATCTATCAGGTGACTATAAAGGAGCTGAAGAATAACAACAAGCACTTAGATGCCAAAATGAGGAACTTAATACAAGAGTTAGAGTCTCAGAAGGAGCAGAACAAGAGGAAGCAGGAAATGGTGAGTAGGGGAAAGACACTGGTCAGTGACCTCATCAGCCTGCCCCATCTTTTCCCTGGACTGTCTTAAACTTCGGCTTTCCCATTATTACAATTAGAGCCTTGTTTTCAAGCAGTGTGTCTCCAGCTGGTGCAAAACTATAACTCCCAGCATGCCCGGACAGCCAACGGCTGTCCGGGCATGCTGGAAGTTGTAGTTTTGCAACAGCTGGAGGCACCCTGTTTGAAAAACACTGCATTAGAGGGTAGTGATAATCTACAAGGCTTAACAGCATGACAACCACAAGAATTGCATCAAGTCCTGGTGTCATACATAAAAGTCATTGTTCCATATATTCTTACAGATCTATGAAGGGCACAAATCTATAGAGCAACTTAAAGAACAATTAGGGCTGAACTCGGCAGAGCTCTCAGAGGTAAGTCCACTTTTCGGTGTTTGGAAAGCATTAGATAATTCACTTGATTGGTAAATTTTAACCAATAGGTTGTCTCATCAGGGTCATTTTTTTTATTATTTTTATTTTTTTTCTCTCACATGTCCTAGTAGGGTAAATGTACCTGTCCTATAGGGCATTGGTTCTCAACCTTTTTCGTGACTGTACCCCCAAAAAGTGAAAGAATGTCCGTGGGTAACCCTCGCACGTAAGTTCGCGCGGAACTTAACCCCTTAAGGACAATGGACGTACTCCTACGCCCCCGTTTCCAAGTCCTTAAGGACCGAGGACGTAGGAATATGTCCTGTCCATTCCTGGCCCCCCACCACTAGCCGGAGGGGAGCCGATGCCTGCTGAAATCGTTCAGCAGGCATCCCGGCATATAGCCTTGGGGGGTCATTATGCCCCCCCATGTCGGCGATGGGCGCAGATCGCTGGACAATTCAGCCCAGCGATCTGCGGCGGATTCCGGGTTAATAGGGTCTCTAGTGACCCGGTGACTCTGAATTACTGGCTGATCGGGGCCGTCTCTGAAGGCCCCGAACAGCCAGAGCCAGCAGGGGTGAGGTGGCACTGCTGCCACCTCACGAGCGCCCTGATTCGTCGGCCGGTTTACCGGCCAACCAATCAGGGCGCCTGCTGCGGGTGTCACTCCCGCAACGCACTTCGCCCCTCTTCCGGAGGACGTGAGCGGGTGCAGGAAGAAGACCCTGGGAGCTGGGGACCCCGATCCCCGCCGTCAATGTTGGGATCGGGGCCCCAGGAGCGGTGGCGGCGAGGGACTGACCTGCAGCGGAGCAGCAGTTGGAGGTGATTGACAGCCTCCTGCTGTTGCTTAGCAACAGCTCCCAGCATGCAAAAAGGGCATGCTGGGAGCTGTAGTTATGCAACAGCAGGAGGCAGACCACCACAACTCCCAGCATTCCCTTATGGGCATGCTGGGACTTATAGTTTTGCAACAGCTGGAGGCACATTTTTTCTATGGAAAAGTGTACCTTCAGCTGTTGCATAACTACAACTCCCAGCATGCCCGTTGGCGGTCGGTGACTGCTGAGAGTTGTAGTTTTGCAACAGCTGAAGGCACACTGGTTGTGAAACACTGAGTTAAGTAGCAAACCACTGTGTCTCCAGCTGTTGCATAACTACAATCCCCAGCCAAAGTAGTATGCCTCCAGCTGTTGCATAACTACAAGTCCCAGCATGCCCTTCCGCTGTCCCTACATGCTGGGGGTTGTAGCTTTTGCAACAGCTGAAGGCACACTGATTGCAAAACACTGAGTTTGTTACCAAACTCGGTGTTTCACAACCAGTGTGCCTCCAGCTGTTGCAAAACTACAACTCCCAGTATGCACTGATAGACCGTACATGCCTGGCAGTTGTAGTTTTGCAACAGCTGGATGTCCCCCCCCCCCCCAATGTGAACGTACAGGGTACACTCACATGGGCGGAGGTTTACAGTAAATTTTCTGCCGTAGCTCAAACTGCCAGCGAGAAACTACTGTGAACCGCCCGTGTGACTGTACCCTAAAAACACTACACTACACTACACTAACACAAAATAAAATAAAAAGTAAAAAACACTACATATACACATACCCCTACACAGCCCCCCTCCCCTCCCCAATAAAAATGAAAAACTTCTGGTACGCCACTGTTTCCAAAACGGAGCCTCCAGCTGTTGCAAAACAACTACTCCCAGTATTGCCAGACAGCCACTGACTGTCCAGGCATGCTGGGAGTTTTACAACAGCTGGAGGCACCCTGTTTGGGAATCACTGGCGTAGAATACCCCTATGTCCACCCCTATGCAAGTCCCTAATTTAGGCCTCAAATGCGCATGGCGCTCTCACTTTGGAGCCCTGTCGTATTTCAGTATTTCAAGGCAACAGTTTATGGTCACCTATGGGGTATCGCCGTACTCGGGAGAAATTGTGTTAGAAATTTTGGGGGGTATTTTCTGCTATCACCCTTTTAAAAAATGTAAAATTTTTAGGAAACCAAGTTAGGTAAAAAATTTTTTTTTTTTTTTTTTTTACATATGCAAAAGTCGTGAAACACCTGTGGGGTATAAAGGTTCACATTACCCCTTGTTACGTTCCCCGAGGGGTCTAGTTTCCAAAATGGTATGCCATGTGTTTTTTTTTTTTGCTATCCTGGCACCATAGGGGCTTCCTAAATGCGGCATGCCCCCAGAGCAAAATTTGCTTTCAAAAAGCCAAATGTGACTCCTCCTCTTCCGAGACCTGTAGTGCGCCAGCAGAGCACTTTACACCCCCATATGGGGTGTTTTCTGAATCGGGAGAAATTGGGCTTCAAATTTTGGGGGGTATTTTCTGCTATTACCCTTTTTAAAAATGTAAAATGTTTGGGAAACCAAGCATTTTAGGTAAAAAAAAATATATTTTTTTTACATATGCAAAAGTGAAACACCTGTGGGGTATTAAGGTTCACATTACCCCTTGTTACGTTCCCCGAGGGGTCTAGTTTCCAAAATGGTATGCCATGTGTTTGTTTTTTTGCTGTTCTGGCACAATAAGGGCTTCCTAAAGGTGACATGCCCCCCAAAAACCATTTGTCGCTCCTTCCCTTCTGAGCCCTCTACTGCGCCCGGCAAACACTTTACATGGACATATGAGGTATGTGCTTACTCGAGAGAAATTGGGTTTCAAATAAAAGTAAAAATTTTCTCCTTTTTACCCCTTGCAAAAATTGGGTCTACAAGAACATGCGAGTGTAAAAAATGAAAATTGTGAATTTTCTCCTTCACTTTGCTACTATTCCTGTGAAACACCTAAAGGGTTAATACACTTACTGAATGTCATTTTGAATACTTTGGGGGGTGTAGTTTTTATAATGGGGTCATTTATGGGGTATTTCTAATATGAAGACCCTTCAAATCCACTTCAAACCTGAACTGGTCCCTGAAAAATAGTGAGGTTGAAAATTTTGTAAAAAATGTCAAAATTGCTGCTGAACTTTGAAGCCCTCTGGTGTCTTCCAAAAGTAAAAACTCATAAATTTTATGATGCAAACATAAAGTAAACATATTGTATATGTGAACCCAAAAAGGAAATTATTTGGAATATCCATTTTCCTTACAAGCAGAGAGCTTCAAAGTTAGAAAAATGCTAAATTTTAATTTTTTTTCATAAAATTTGGGGATTTTTCACCAAGAAAGGATGCAAGATACCACAAAATGTACCACTGTGTTAAAGTAGAATATGTCACGAAAAAACTTTCTCTGAATCAGAATAAGTAAAAGCATTCCAGAGTTATTAATGTTTAAAGTGACAGTGGTCAGATGTGCAAAAAATGCTCTGGTCCTTAAGGTGTAAAATGGCCTGGTCCTTAAGGGGTTAAGCACGAGGGGTATTCTTGGAAAAAATAAGTAATAAAAGTACTTAATTTCATAATGGCGTGTACTTACCTTTCTAATGCGATACTTAATTCCCCCTCCCACTGATCCCCTTTTGCCATTATCCCCCCCCCCCCCCCCCCAAAAAAAAAAAAATCTTAATCCCCTTGTGCCATTATTCCCCCCTCCGATCCCACAAAAAATGCAGCAGAAAGATATTAGCTGGGAGTCATAAGGAAAGATTAAACACTTAGCCCACTTAGTTTTTCTTTTGTTGTTCTTTTTTTTTTTTTTACTTTTCAGATGCCTTTTTTTTTGTTTTTGGCTCAGTGGCGGCATTTAAAAATCAAAACATGCTAAAATATTGTGCTTTTCAGGAAATCTTGGCCTTTTTCTTCTATATACTTGAATGAGAGTAGCATTGCCATTCTCCCCCCCCCCCCCCTTCCAATTTTTCAATAGAAATTGTCACAAAAACACCAAAAATAACTTGTGTGGAAACGTAGCGATGCTGGAAGTTATTTTGAATATGGGGGCACTCTGTTTGGGAAACACTGGCATCAAGTTTTACTGGGAAGTTAGTCCCCCTAAAATGTTCCTCTTCCCTATGTCATTCCAGGCATCATTGCAGGAAGTACACTTGTTGCATTTGTGTCTCCGTACTAAACGTCGCTGTTTTTCAGCGCTTTGTCTACCACTCTGGAGTGTGATCTGCTATTAAGGGAAGGACTGTGCTTACTGCACAGGTCATAGTATGGTGGGACGTATATACAGATTATTGGAGCGAAGTTGTATATAAAAGGGTTGTATGGGATGAGAATATTCTGAATTTTATAGGCACTGCTTTTATTTTTCCTGACTCATTTTGTCATATATTTTGTATTTCTTGTTTCAGCTGCAAATTGCATTAAATGAGGCGAAAATGAAAGAGCAGAAGGTTCGCAATGACCTCCGGGTTTTCCAAGAGGAGAACGCCCGGCTGAAGGATAGAAAGGAGCAGGTACTTCTGGGATTTCTCATACATCGTCTCATTCAATGCCCTGAACAATTTTCGATTTATGGCTGTCTTTATATTTGTAGAATGTTGCTTCTGAGGGGATTCACCTATGACTTTTATGTGGGTTTTAATACTGAAAGTCCAGCTTTCCTCCTTTTACTTCGTGCACGGACCTGCACTCAGACTGTGTGTCCAATCAATTACTAAAGAAGAATAGATGATCCAGCACTGAAAGAATAGCAGCTTTATTGTAAATCCTCGAGAAAAACAACATACAATCACTTAAAATCGTCTGATTTACCTTGATGCGTTTCGAGCGCATGCGCTCGAAACGCGTCAAGGTGAATCAGGCGATTTGAAGTGATTGTATGCTGTTTTTCTCGAGGATTTACAATAAAGGTGCTATTCTTTCAGTGCTGGATCATCCATTCTTCTTTATTCATTGGTTATAATACTACATGATCTATATGACCTTGAACACTGGTGTAACTGCTGTGGGGTTTACCTTTTCGGCGGCGTGGTACCTATCCTGATCGGAAGCCTGAAACTCTATTAAAGGAAATCAGTCACCAGTGTCACCTGCACTAACCCGTCGGTACCGACAGGTAGTGCAGGTTACACTGATAACAATGGTATTCACCTTCAGCTTTGGGCCCGGCTTGGGCGGAGCTTAGTGAGGTCACCGCTGCTAGAGAACAGCAGCGGTGACGTCACTAAGCTCCGCCCATGCCCCAAGCCAGGCCTGAAGCTGAAGCTAACAGAGAAGATTACTGGAGAACGACTGCACGGACCGGGACAAGGTAAGTACCGTTGTCATCAGTGTCACCTGCACTACCTGTCTGTCCCGACAGGTTAGTGCAGGTGACACTAGTGACAGATTTCCTTTAACTCCTTAAAGGAGATATCCAGTGGTGAACAACTTATCCCCTATCCTAAGGATAGGGGATGAGTTGCAGATCGCGGGGGGTCCGATCGCTGGGGCCCCCCACGATCCGCTGGAAGGGGGCGTGTCGACCCCCGCACGAAGCGGCGTCCGACACGCCCCCTCAATACAACTCTATCGCAGAGCCGGAGCACTGCCTTTGGCAATCTCCGGCTCTACCATAGAGATGTATTGAGGGGGCGTGTCGGCCGCCTCTTCGTGCGGTGGTCGACACCCGCTATATGGCCGGAGAGCCTGGCCCCCGTACAGAGAGATCGCAGGGGGCCCCAGCGGTCGGCCCCCCTGCGATCTCAACGTTTTTTTTTCCATTTTCCATTTTAGTTTTTTCCTCCTTACCTTTTTTAAGGTTACGTTCACACGTACGCAGATTTGATGTGCTGGATTTGATGCACAGGATTTTCTGCTGCAGATTTCAGTGTAAACTAAATGACTGAGCACAGCTTCTAATCAGCAGTTAAAAATCCTGCACATCAAATCTGCGCAGGATCCTGTATGTGTGAACGTACCCTAAAAATCATAACCCTTTCAAATTTCCACCTAAAAAAATCTATATGGTGGCTTATTGTTTGCGCCACCAATTCTACTTTGTAATGACATCAGTCATTTTACCCAAAAATCTACAGCGAAAAGCTTTCACTTCAAACATCGCCGCGTCTGAAGGGTTAATACTGGGCATCACCGCGATCGGTATTACTGGTAGTACTGGTATGAGCCGCTGGTCCCGGCCGTTGATGGCTGCCCGGATTGACCCATTATGACGCGGTAGCCGGCGCATTACGTAAATATACGTCTTGCATCATTAAGGAGTTAAATACCATCTACTCGGCATCTGCAAGATGGTTCTCTTGGAATGCATATAAGGAAACGCCTTTCTTCAAGAGAGATTTATGTCCATGTTTTGTTTTAGTTGCTGAAAGAAGCCGACGGATGGAGTGAGAGACAGCGGGAGCTCGATGAGCAAATCCAGCTCCAGCAGAAATCTCACAAAGATCTGGAGGAAGCTCTGGCCTACAAAGAGAATGAGATCGAGGTAAAAGGTTTTCATTAAAGCGGTATCACGGTTTCATCATACAAATGTTATTCAAAAAGTTCTGCAACTTTGCTGTAAATAAATGATTTCTTTATGATTCCTTAATAAGATCCTTCATAGTTTTGCATCCAGCTTGTTACAGTGCATGTAGCCATCTGTGCGTCAGTGTCTTCATCACGTGACCAGGGCAGAATTTGATTACCTAGATCAGTGTTTGCCAAACAGGGTGCCTCCAGCTGTTGCAAAACTACAACCCGTGCACAAAGTAGTAGTGGTAAAGTTGAAATGTACAACGCCCCCTGAGGAAGCGAAACGATCGTTGGGGTCTGGTGGGTAAGGTCTGGCACCCTCTATAATCTTATGGTTAAAGGGGTACTCCGGTGAAAACCTTTTTTCTTTTAAATCAACTGGTGGCAGAAAGTTAAAATATTTGTAAATGACTTCTATTAAAAAATCTTAATCCTTCCTGTACTTATTAGCTGCTGAATACTACAGAGGAAATTATTTTCTTTATGGAATGCTCTCTGATGACATCACGAGCACAGTTCTCTCTGCTGACGTTATTATAATAATAATAACGCTTTATTTATTGTTGTCCTTAGTGGGATTTGAACCCAAGTCCCCAGCACTGCAAGGCAGCAGTGCTAACCACTGAGCCACCATGCTGCCCTTATCATACATCTGCTATGCACGGTTGCTAAAATGGACAGAGATGTCAGCAGAGAGCACTGTGCTCGTGATGTCATCAGTGTTCCAAAAATAAAGGAACTTCCTCTGTAGCATTCAGCAGCTAATAAGTACTGGAAGGATTAAGATTTTTTAATAGAAGTAATTTACAAATCTGTTTAACTTTCCGGAGCCAGTTGATATATATAAAAAAATGTTTTGCCTGGAATACCCCTTTAAATAAGTTTGAGACTAGTTAACTTTGTATGTAGTTTTATAGTATAGACCAGTGGTCTTCTACCTGCGGACCTCCAGATGTTGCAAAACTACAACTCCGGGCATGCTGGGAGCTGTAGTTTTGCAACATCTGGAGGTCCGCAGGTTGAAGAACACTGGTATAGAATATTGTACCGGCTCTGATTCATCTCCACCATCTGCATGATGCTGCTTAGAAAATAACTGGATTGTTTATATATAAAATAGCATGTGTGATGTGAGGGGAATCACATAAGCTCTTCTGGGGGATAGATCAGGATGTATTCACATTTCACCAGTTATGTGATCACCTCATACATACATATGTAAAAACAAAAAGAGCAACATAGCTGCACATCCATAAAAAACTCATGAATACATGCCCCGCAGAAAAGCTACTTAGATATGCTTCTATACAGAATTTACTAACCTTTTCTTCTGTCCTCAGGTCCTGACTAACTGCATCGTGCAACTGAAGCAGCTGGAAGAGGATTCTGGCACTGGAGACAGTAGTGGCTGGCAAATGGCTGGAGAAGGGGAGATGGAAAATGGAGAAGTACCAGGTGACTAACCACCTTCCTGCACCAAAACATAACTGTGCATCATGGTTTTTACTGTCTTTGTGCTCATTATGGTGTGTGAATAACATTGGCCCAAGAGCTGTGCCCACACTATCACACTGCGGGTGTTAGCTGAAATGGCCGGGGTTGGAGCCAACTCTGATCCCAGGTGATAAACTCCTAGATGCTGTGTTGACCGCAGCATCTAAGTAGTTTAAAGTAGTTTTAAATCAACTGGTGCCAGAAAGTTAAACAGATTTGTAAATTACTTCTATTAAAAAAATTGAATCCTTCCAGTACTTATTAGCAGCTATATGCTACAGAGGAAATTATTTTCTTTTTTAATTTTTTTTTTATTTGTCTTGTCCACAGTGCTCTCTGCTGACACCTGATGCCTGTATCAGGAACTGTTCAGTGCAGGAGAAAATCCCCATAGCAAACCTATGCTGCTCTGGACAGTTCCTGACACGGACAGAGGTGTCAGCAGAGAGCACTGTGGACAAGACAAAAAAGAAATTCAAAAAGAAAATAATTTCCTCTGTAGAATACAGCGAACATGACGGGGGGGGGGGGAAGTCGTGTCCGTGTCATGACCGGGAGATGTCCACTGCGATCAGCAGCTGACATCTGACGGTAATGACGGACTTCGGCGATTGTGCCGAGGTCCATCATTTAACTAGTTAAATACCGTGATCTATATAGATCACGGCATTTAAACACTAAATGCCACTATTCCCTGGTGTCCAGTGGTCCTGCTATGGGTTGCTTGGGAAGTCCGAGGCCTTACCTGCTCCCCGGTGTCTTCCCTGGCTCTGTTTTTTCTTAGGGCTCACTTAGGCAGCCCTTAGCATTCGAGCACAGATTTCATAGATCAATGTAATGCAATAGCGTTACATTGATCTATGTAAGCAATAGATCAATGTAACGCTATTGCATTACATTGATCTAAAAAAAAATTTAATTATAAAAAAAATCCCTTCCTTAATAAAAATTCAAATCATACCCTTTTCCCATATTATAAATAAAACACTGTACAAACAAACAAAACATACACATATTTGGTATCGCCTCGTGCGTAATTGTCCAAACTATTAAATTATTATGTTTCCGATCCTGCACAGTGAACGGCATAAACACAAAAAAAATCCAAACACCAAAATTGCTGATTTTTGGTTACATTACATCCCAAAAAAAATGTAATAAGAAGTGATCCAAAAACCAGAACTACACAAAAGTGGTACCATTAGAAAACTACAGCTCATATCGCAAAAAGGAAACCCTAAAACAGCTCTGTAGGTGGAAAAATAAAAATGTTATAGGGGTGAGAACATGGTAATGAACAAAGTTTTTTTTTTTTTTTTTTTTTTCAAGGTTTAAATTTTTTTTAACAATAAAGCGAAACAAAAATTATTCAAGTTTGGTATCATTGGAATTAGAGATGAGCGAACGTACAGTAAATTCGATTCGTCACGAACTTCTCGGCTCAGCAGTTGATGACGTATCCTGCATAAATTAGTTCAGCCTTCAGGTGCCCCCGTGGGCTGGAAAAGGTGGATACATTCCTAGGAAAGAGTCTCCTAGGACTGTATCCACCTTTTCCAGCCCATCGGAGCATCGGAAAGCTGAACTGATTTATGCAGGAAAAGTCATCAACTGCCGAGCCGAGAAGTTCGTGACGAATCAAGTTTACTGTAAGTTCGCTCATCTCTAATTGGAATCTTACTGGCCCATAGAATAAATATAGAATGTCAGATTTACCGTATTGTGAACTCCGAAAAAAATTCTTGCTCTACAAAATTGTGCAATTCCATATTTTTTTCAATTTTGCCCTGCATATTAATTTTGTATGATGAAAAAAAAACAAAAGTGAATCATTAGAAAGTCCAACTCGTCATGTAGAAAATAAGCCCTAATACAACTGTGTCAGTCGAAAAACAAAAAAGTTATGGGTCTTAGAATGTAAGGAGGAAATAAACATGAGCCAGAAATCTAAATTTGCTGGGTCATGAAGGGGTTAAGAGATTGCATAAAAGATGTAGTAAAAAGTGAAAAAAATAATAAACTGTCTGGAATCAACGTAGAATTCTGTGACCTGTAAGATAAAGTTATAAAGTGATATAAAACTACTTTTATATATTTTCTGTGCATATTGTATTGAGCATTCAAGTGAAAGAAACAAATCTAATACAGTGATCCCTCAACATATGATGGTAATCCGTTCCAAATGGACCATCGTTTGTTGAAACCATCGTATGTTGAGGGATCCGTGCAATGTAAAGTATAGGACAGTGGTCTACAACCTGCAGACCTCCAGATGTTGCAAAACTACAACACCCAGCATGCCCGGACAGCCAACGGCTGTCCGGGCATGCTGGGAGTTGTAGTTTTGCAACATCGAGAGGTCCGCAGGTTGAAGACCACTGGTAGAGGAAGTTGTACTCACCTATCCCCGCCGCTCCGGACCGTCACCGCTGCCCTGGATGTCGCCGTCCATCGCTGTCGCCGCGTCCCCTGGGTGTCCCCGACGCTCCGGCCAGGCCTCTGCTTCCCCGGCATCCTCTCTCTCCGTCGCCGCCATCACGTCGCTACGCACACCGCTCCTATTGGATGATGGGACGTCGTGCGCAGCGACGTGATGACGACGATGGAGAGCGCACACGATGCAGGGGATCCCGAAGAGGACGCACCGGAGCCCCGAGGACAGGTAAGTGATCGTCAGCGGACCACACGGGGGCACCGTAAACAGCTATCTGGTGGGAGCTGAAGCAGTCTGCGCTGCAGTATAGCCGTTTATGCGATGGCCCCGACATACAAAAGCATCGTATGTTGATGCTGCCTTCACCATGTGATGGCCTCTGAGAATGATCGTATGCTGAAATGATCGTATGTCGGGACCATCGTAGGTCGGGGGGTCACTGTATATACACGTAATACAAGTGTAGCTCGGAAGCGTTTCCTAATTCAAAATATGTCTGTTGTTAAGGGCCGATGTGTGGTATATAAAATGTGTGCTACACAGGATGTGTTGTGTATATTGTGCATATTGCTATAAGCTCTGTGTTTTTCCTGTGTTTCCAGAGAAACGAAAAGAAAAGATGAAGATGCAAATAAAGCAGATGATGGACGTTTCTAGGGTAGGACTGTTTCCTCCACCACTCACTCAGGTTTTTATTGTGCAAACTTAGTTTTATTCAGGTTCCAAAAGGACTAAAGGGATATTCCAGGAAAAACTTATTTATTCATTTATTTATTTTTTATATTAACTGGCTCCAGAAAGTTAAAGAGTACCTTTCATCAAAAAATGTTTTGATATGTTAGAGCTGATTGTATATAGAAAAACTTTGTAATTAGATGTAATAAAAAAAAATGCTTCCTTTTATGTGTTTTTTAGTTTTGAAAATGTAGCCACTAGGGGTCGCCCTAGCCGCAAGCTTTTCATTGATTTCGGACTCACGCCGGCCTGGCAGTGAGTCCGAAATCGCAGTGCTGGCTGAGCACGTAACCAGCTCAGCGCAGCTCCCCGCCTGTCAATCAGACAGGCGGGAGCGCTGTGCTCACATGCAGGGCACTGAACACCGAGGATAAGCGGCACTCTGAACACTGGGGACAAGCAGGCATCTGGGCAGTGAGGACAAGCGGCGCCCCGTTCACTGAGGACAAGCGGTGCCCCGTTCACTGAGGACAAGCGGTGCCCCGTTCACTGAGGACAAGCGGTGCCCCGTTCACTGAGGACAAGCGGCGCCCCGTTCACTGAGGACAAGCGGCGCCCCGTTCACTGAGGACAAGCGGCGCCCCGTTCACTGAGGACAAGCGGCGCCCCGTTCACTGAGGACAAGCGGCGCCCCATTCACTGAGGACAAGCGGTGCTCCGTTCACTGAGGACAAGCAGGCATCTGGGCAGTGAGGACAAGCGGTGCCCCGTTCACTGAGGACAAGCGGCGCCCCATTCACTGAGGACAAGCGGCGCCCCATTCACTGAGGACAAGCAGCGCCCCATTCACTGAGGACAAGCAGCGCTCCATTCACTGAGGACAAGCGGCGCTCCATTCACTGAGGACAAGCGGGCATCTGGGCAGTGAGGACAAGCGGCGCTCCATTCACTTAGGACAAGCGGCGCTCCATTCACTTAGGACAAGCGGCGCTCCATTCACTGAGGACAAGCGGCGCTCCATTCACTGAGGACAAGCAGCGCTCCATTCACTGAGGACAAGCAGCGCTCCATTCACTGAGGACAAGCAGCGCTCCATTCACTGAGGACAAGCGGCGCCCCATTCACTGAGGACAAGCGGCGCCCCATTCACTGAGGACAAACAGCGCTCCATTCACTGAGGACAAACAGCGCTCCATTCACTGAGGACAAGCAGCGCTCCATTCACTGAGGACAAGCGGGCATCTGGGCAGTGAGGACAAGCGGCGCTCCATTCACTTAGGACAAGCGGCGCTCCATTCACTTAGGACAAGCGGCGCTCCATTCACTGAGGACAAGCGGCGCTCCATTCACTGAGGACAAGCAGCGCTCCATTCACTGAGGACAAGCAGCGCTCCATTCACTGAGGACAAGCAGCGCTCCATTCACTGAGGACAAGCAGCGCTCCATTCACTGAGGACAAGCGGCGCTCCATTCACTGAGGACAAGCGGCGCTCCATTCACTGAGGACAAGCGGCGCTCCATTCACTGAGGACAAGCGGCGCTCCATTCACTGAGGACAAGCGGCGCTCCATTCACTGAGGACAAGCAGCGCTCCATTCACTGAGGACAAGCGGCGCCCCGTACACTGAGGATAAGCAGGTACTATTCCCATGCCCCCCCAAGTGAGGGGCGGAAGCAGTGTCCCCACCCCAGCAGGCTTCAGTGACGCGGAGCCTGCTGGGGCACGCTCACATCCTCCTGCCGGGTGCTCACACTAAGTCAGCAAGAAGATAGGTAAGTTACAGAGCTTTTTAAAGCTCTTTAAAAAGTTTTTAAGGGCAGGGAAGGTGTTAGATGTAGTTAGGGAACATAGCTTAAGTTAGTGTAGAAAAGTTTATTTAGTGATAGGTACTCTTTAAACAGATTTGTAAATTACTTCTATTAAAAAATCTTACTCCTTCCAATAATTATCAGCTGCTGAAGTTGAGTTGTTCTTTTCTGTCTGGCAACAGTGCTCTCTGCTGACACCTCTGCTTCTCTCGGGAACTGCAGAGTAGAAGAGGATTGCTATGGGGATTTGCTTTTACTCTTGACAGTTCCCAAGACAGGTGTCATCAGAGAGCACTTAGACAGAAAAGAACAACTCAACTTCAGCAGCTCATAAGTACTGAAAGGATTAAGATATTTTAATAGAAGTAATTTACAAATCTGTTTAACTTTCTGGAGCCAGTTGAGATATATATATAATTTTTCCTGGATAACCCCTTAAAGTAGATAAACCCTTTTTGCTAGTAAACTACTATACTGAGCCACACATTAAAGGGGTACTCCGCTGCTCAGCATTTGGAACAAACTGTTCCGAACGCTGGACCCGGCACCAGGAGCTCGTGACGTCATAGCCACGCCCTCTCATGACGTCACACCCCGTCCCCCTCAATGTAATTCTATGGGAGGGGGTATGACGGCTGTCACGTCCCCTCCCATAGACTTGCATTGAGGGGGCAGGATGTGACATCATGAGGGGGAGGAGCTATGACATCACGAGCTCCCGGCTCCAGAGTTTGGAACAGTTCGTTCCAAAAGCTGAGCAGTGGAGTACCCCTTTAACTTGGGCATGCTGGGGCTTTGTACAGTGAAGCTACGTTTGCCTAAGGCTATGTTCACATAGGGGAAAATGTGCGGTATGTCCACCCGGAAAGCAGGCAGACATTCTGCACTTTTGCATATTTGGCCAGTGCTAGGACTGCTGGGAAATGCGTTGTCTCCATAGGCGACGATGCATTTCCGACCGGAATGCGCAGAAACAATCCAGCTGCACACTGCAGCAGAATCCCAGTAATATCAATGGGACCCTGCTGCAGCAGAATTTCCGGAATATTTCTGCAAAATTCCCCTTGAAAATTCCGCTGTGTGCGCATGGCCATTAGGAAGCGGCAGCCATTAAAACTTTGCAATGACAAATCTCCTAAACAATACAGCGATATATGTGCTAGTAAAGAATTAAGTTAATAGGTAGATATTAGGGCTGCACGATAGATCGCAAAAGCAATCAAATCACGATTTATGCTTTTTGCGATATGGCGATACGGCCCCCCGGGAAAACATGCGATAATCTGCTCGGGCTGGCTCCCATGGCGGGGGCCGGCCAGAGCAGGTAAAAACTAATTTAAATACTAAAAGTCAGTGTTTCCCAACCAGGGCGCCTCCAGTTGTTGCAATACTACAACTCTTAGCATGCCTGGACCGGCAAAGGCTGTCCGAGCATGCTGGGAGTAGTAGTTTCACAACAGCTGGAGGCACCTTGCTAGAAAAACACAGAGCTAAGGGCGCAGGGAGAAAAAGGAAAAAAATTGTACTGCAGTAATAGACTAGGTTTCCCGGGTCCGGCGGAAGACTTGAAATCCGCCCGGAAAACCCAGTGTATTACTGCAGTACAAGAATGTGACAGGAGAGGGGGGGGGGGGGGGGGGGAATGGTGTGACAGAAGGGGGAAATGTGACAAGGGGAGGGGGGGGAGAATGTGACAAGGGGAGGGGGGGGAGAATGTGACAAGGGGAGGGGAATCTGACAAGGGGAGGGGGGGAGAATCTGACAAGGGGAGGGGAATGTGACAAGGGGAGGGGGGGGGGGAGAATGTGACTGGGGTGTGACAAGGGGGAGGAGAATGTGATTTGTCTAATATATTCTGATTTCTGGTAAATTGTGTTTCTCATGAATTTCTCTTTTTAGGTCAAAACAATGCTGTCGATCATCGAGGAAGAGAAAGATTTATATCAACGAAAACTGTCTGATGAGATTTCTGCACGACACGATCTGGAAGGTGCGAAGGAAAATAGGAGTTGTAGTTTTGCAACAGCTGGAGGCACCTTGGTTGGGAATCACTAGATGACACATGCCACTATTATTTAACTCGCCCAGGATGCCTCCAGCCGTATCAAATCTACAACCCCCATCATAGGCTGTCCGGGCATGCTGGGAGTTGTAGTTTTGCATTATTTGTAGGCACCCTGGTTGGGAAACACTGATCTTACTGATGACATTTTCTCTTTTTATTCGTATCCAGAGCAAATCAAGCAACTACAGCACGACACCAGCTCCCTGCAGTCTGACAAGACGCGGATGGACAACGAATGCAAAACTCTGCGCCAGAAAGTGGAGATTCTAACTGAGCTTTACCAGCAGAAGGAAATGGCGCTACAGAAGTAAATACTATTAACTCTAGTATCTGTACCAGAGCTCTTGTTTTATTGAGAGTTGAGCAAATCCTCCATAAGGTCTGTCAAACCTAAATCTGCCATGGATTTGTTCAGTCTTGTAAAAGTTGTTCCAAATTCCAAGTGTTGTGATTCCCTGAAGAAGTGGACTATGTACTGTTTCATTCCAGACTTCTCCGGGGAAATTGAGCACTTAGAAGGCAAAAAAAACACAACTAAATTAATTAACAGTGTTTTCGGCATTTTAGACGCCGCGATCAACTTGAATTGCAGTTTCTAAAGGGTTAATGCACATGGGTATGTGATGTCTGTCATTAGCCAGTGTGAAGCAAGCTCGGCTCATTTCATACACCCGCTGCACGGCTGCGCAGTGTACACACGGCGGTCAGCTTTGGAAGGGTTAAGTCACCTCCTCCTAGTGCTCGGCACTGCTGGGAGGAGTGACAGTAGGCCTGGACGCGCCGCACTAGACCTGTGGAAGAGGGGGGGGCCTGGACCGTGCCACACAAGACAGACAGGTGTTTTGGTGGTACCTGGATCGCCCTGCACTAGACGGGGAGGGGGGTGGGGGGATGGGATGGGCGCCAGTGTGAAGTGGAAGCCACACCCCTATTTTAGGCCCTGCCACCGAAATTATCGGCAGGAAATCCCCTTAGCTGAAAAGGGCATTTTTGGACGATGATTTTCGGCAGCCGAAATGTCGGTGCATCCCTACATATTACCTATTTTCTGAGCGGAATTCTGCTCCGGAATTCCATTTGAAAGTTCCGGTGCAGGAGACTCCCGATCGATAGGATTTGACTGCACCATTTACACAATGGAATTTCCACAACAGAAACTCCGCTGCAAAAATTCTGGTTCCCAAATGTGCCGTGTAGCTTGGAAATGTGCAGCGGAACGTCTGTTGTGGAAATTCCATTGTGTAAATGGTGCAGTCCTGCTGCCTACGTAGGGTTTATTTGCCCTTAAAGGGGTATTCCGGCTTTAGACATTTTATCCCCTATCCAAAGGATAGGGGATAAGATGTCTGATTGCTGGGACCCCCCGCAATCTCGTTGCAGCACCCGCATTATGTGCAGAGCTGCACCTCCAGGCTCGAAAACCAGAAGTTTTCGGGACTAGAGACGTGACGTAACACCACGCCCCCCTCTTGACGTCACGTCCCCTCCCTTCATGTCTATGGGTGGGTGCGTAAAGCCATGCCCCCTCCCATACACATTAAGGGAGGGGGCATGGCGTTACATCGCGTCTCCAGTCCCGAAAACTACCGGTTTTCGAGCCTGTAGACGCAGCTCCACACATAATGGGGGTGCTGCAGGGAGATCACGGGGGGACCCCCGCGATCAGACATCTTATCCCCTATCCTTTGGATAGGGGATAAAAAGTCTAAAGCCGGAGTACCCCTTTAATGGTAGATTTGTTCAACTCTAAATGCAACTCTAGTAATGCCCACGATAATTTACAAAAGAGAACTTTTGACCCTAAGGCCTTGTCTTTTTGGTTTAGAAACAAACACTTGTAATTTCTGCATTGTTACTCTTTTAGTAGATCTTTTACTGCAACACCCATCCATGTGTCTTCATCTAGAGTTGCTGGATAGCCCATTTGAAAGAATGCCGCCGAGCTTCAGTACCAGTGGATGTTTGTCAGTGATGCAGCATGTGCACTGCCCCCTGTTGATCAGTGGGCATTCCTGGGGCTTCATCTCTTTGAGACTGACAAAAGTAGCTGATCACAGCGCTCGGCTATCTTCGGCAGTCCTCTAGAAAGTGAATGGGTCAGTAGCCCATGTCCAAATGCCTCTCCATTCAACTGTGAGGACATGGAAACCCTGTTGTCATGATCAGTGGGGCACCCAGAAGTCAAACAGCCCTCACCCATAATGTATTATCTTTATATTTATTTGCAGAAAACTAACCCAGGAAGAGTATGAGAGACAAGAAAAGGAGCAGAAGTTAACCGTAGCAGATGAAAAAGCTATCCTGGCCAGTGAAGAAGTAAAAATATACAAGTAGGTTCTTCTCTATCAGTGGTCTCCAACCTGCGGACCTCCAGATGTTGCAAAACTACAACTCCCAGCATGCCCGGACAGCCAACGGCTGTCCGGGCATGCTGGGAGTTGTAGTTTTGCAACATCTGGAGGTCCGCAGGTTGAAGACCTATTCTATATGATCCCTGTAGGGAGCTATTTCTGCCTTCTTGCTGCTCTCTGGCTGCAATCTGTATTGCTGCTTGTATTCAGAAAATAATCCCAGTTGTTTATCCTTAGCCAATGGATAATCTGTCTATAATAAGTATGGTGGATTAAGGGCTGGCATCCAGCCCGAAACGCGTCGGCATGTCTTTTATCTTCCCTGAATTTCCAGGTTTTATGAACAAATAAAGATTGGATTTTAACAGTTTTTGCTGTGAAGCCGGATCCATCCGCCATTGTATCCATGGTGGACGCTTAGGACGCGTTTATTGTGTCAATCGCAGATTTCTTCTACATGTTTGTTGTGTGTGAAATAATCAGCCTCTGTAAACCATAGGGTCAGATGGGCAGGCCGGGACATGGTTTAGTCATTTTAGTTTTTTTTAGGATCTTGATGTGTTCATCTAACAGTAATATACTTTAATGCACAACAACAGGCAGCGTATTCAAGAAATGGAAGAGGAACTGCAAAAAACGGAGCGATCCTTTAAGAATCAGGTAATGTGGTCTATATTTGTCTCTTATGTATGGTTTATCTATATTTCTAAAAAATTAGGCTACCATATACATATGTTAGCAGATCTATATCTCCCCCAACCTCTGCATAAACATATTCAGCAGTGAAGAAGCAAAATGAACAATGTCAGAACCTGTACATAAGAGATTACACTATACAGGAGAGAGGATCCTGTACATAAGATCTTACACTATACAGGAGAGAGGATCCTGTACATAAGAGATTACACTATACAGGAGAGAGGATCCTGTACATAAGAGATTACACTATACAGGAGAGAGGACCCTGTATATAAGAGATTACACTCTACAGGAGAGAGGATCCTGTACATAAGAGATTACACTATACAGGAGAGGACCATGTACATAAGAGATTACACTATACAGGAGAGGACCCTGTACATAAGAGATTACACTATACAGGAGAGAGGATCCTGTACATAAGAGATTACACTATACAGGAGAGAGGATCCTGTACATAAGAGATTACACTATACAGGAGAGGACCATGTACATAAGAGATTACACTATACAGGAGAGGACCCTGTACATAAGAGATTACACTATACAGGAGAGAGGACCCTGTATATAAGAGATTACACTATACAGGAGAGAGGATCCTGTACAAAAGAGATTACACTATACAGGAGAGAGGACCCTGTACATAAGAGATTACACTATACAGGAGAGAGAGGACCCTGTATATAAGAGATTACACTATACAGGAGAGAGAGGACCCTGTATATAAGAGATTACACTATACAGGAGAGAGGACCCTGTATATAAGAGATTACACTCTACAGGAGAGAGGATCCTGTACATAAGAGATTACACTATACAGGAGAGGGGACCCTGTACATAAGAGATTACACTATACAGGAGAGAGAGGACCCTGTATATAAGAGATTACACTATACAGGAGAGAGAGGACCCTGTATATAAGAGATTACACTATACAGGAGAGAGAGGACCCTGTACATAAGAGATTACACTATACAGGAGAGGACCATGTACATAAGAGATTACACTATACAGGAGAGGACCCTGTACATAAGAGATTACACTATACAGGAGAGAGGACCCTGTATATAAGAGATTACACTATACAGGAGAGAGAGGACCCTGTATATAAGAGATTACACTATACAGAATAATATAGGATGAGTAATCCATTGGGCCCTACCTTGATATTGCAGATTGAATCATTAGTTTCTTTTTGTTTTTTTACACATTTCCTGACTTTTTATTTTTTTAATTTGAAGATTGCAAGTAATGAAAAAAAGGCTCACGAAAACTGGGTGAGTATGAAGATCACTTATCTCCTAATGTAGTAGGTGTTACCCATTTCCCTAGCACGGCTGTTCTGATACAAAGCGTATGGCCCCTGTGCCATGGCCACTCATGCGGGGTGAGAACATCGTCTGATAATTTGTCTTTATTTTTACCAGCTCATCGCTCGGACAGCAGAAAGAACTTTGGCAGAAGAGAAACGAGAGTGTGCAAATTTACGGCAAAAGTGAGTTTGTTCTATACTTCTATATACACTTTTGTATATATATATATAGTCATGGCCGTAAATGTTGGCACCCCTGAAATCTTTGTAGAAAATGAAATACCACATTTTGCTATACACATGTTTATTCCCATTTGTGTGTATTGGAACTAAACAAAAACAAACAAAAAAGGGAGGGGAAAAAGCAAATTGGACATAATGTCACCAAACTCCATAAATGGTCTCGCCAAAATTATTGGCACCCTTTCAAACTTTTGGAAAAATAAGATAGTTTCAAGCATGTGATGCTTCTTTAATCTCACACCAGAAAAATCACACCTGAAAGCAGATACAAAGGAGAGAAGTTCACTTAGTCTTTGCATTGTGTGTCTGTGTGTGCCACACTAAGCACGGACAACAGAAAGAGGAGAAGAGAACTGTCTGAGGACTTGAGAACCAAAATTGTGGAAAAATATCAACAATCTCAAGGTTACAAGTCCATCTCCAGAGATCTAGATTTGCCTTTGTCCACAATGCGCAACATTATCAAGAAGTTTGCAACCCATGGCACTGTAGCTAATCTCCCTGGGTGTGGACGGAAGAGAAAAAAATTTTCCTCCCTTTTTTGGTTTGGTTTGTGGTGTCCCGGTACCGGATTGCATCCGTTACCTTGTGGTGAGGTCCCCAAAGTCAGAGTCCCTAGGTACCAGTGGGATCCTCATCTATAGTTCACCCCTAGTCACCCCTCTAATAATAAAAATTATTCAAATTCTAATTGTCTATATGTATATAAAGTGTACTTACCTTGTTGTTAGTGGCGCAGGACCTGCGGGTCACGTGATGCGTTCCAGAACTCTATGGTTTTTACTCAAGGACCTTTGGAGGTAGTCAGGTGATCACCCACCATGCTTTGTAACGGTGAGTGACAGCTGACATGGACCAATCCAAAACGGCCCTGCCCATATAAGGGAGCGGCGGCCATTAATCTCTCTCTTTCCTCGAGGACTGCTGATGAGAACGCATCTGCGCAGCTGTCATCGGCAACCACTAGGCCAAAGCTTTGCGGCAACGGCCATCATTCCAAAACTGAGTTACTTCAATTCCCTATTACTCCGCAAGATCACTGGACCCAAACAGACCCCTAAATCCAGCGGATCTCTGCAAAACCTAATTCTACTAATCTCAGGATAACTTATCGGCCCTAAGCAATTGTCAGTCACTGCCGCGCTGATAATAGACTCTGTTACTAAGACTGTTACCGTTACTGAATGTACCGCAATTCATCAGTAAAGTTCCTGCAAGTTCTAGTTCAGCGCTGCCGTGGACAATCATTTATTTCTGCGCGCACCTATCGTTTCTGGGAAGGGTGTCGATAGGCCTAGCAACTACCTCAGCGTATTAACCCTCACCCTGGCATCACGAGTGACAAGGGTTAAATTAACCCCTCATATTCCACTACACAGCAACACCCCAACTACACTACACCCCCCAAGGGCTACCACAAAGTGTTACTGCAATCCTTTTCTGTGAGAAATACTTAATTTTCTAGAAAAGATTCAGGGTTGCCAACATTTACGGCCATGACTGTACATTATATATATATATATATATATATATATATATTACTATTATTTATATATTTATTATTTTATGTATATAATTTATTTTTTTTATTTATTTTTTTAATAGATAAGGTCGTCCGGTGCAAGAATAGTTTACTGTAGATGAAGACTTTATCTTGGATGCTCTATGGCAGTGTTTCACAACCAGGGTGCCGCCAGCTGTTGCAAAACTACAACTCCCAGCATGCCCGGACAGCCAATGGCTGTCCGGGCATGCTGGGAGTTGTAGTTTTGCAACAGCTTAAGTAATCCTGTTTTGGAAATACTGCTCTATGGACATGTGAGGGTTACACAAGTAGGATATTTGTTACCTCTGTAGTGGACTTGGAATAATATTTCTGTCTCTATTCCCGCTCACAGATTAATTGAAGTAAACCAAAGGATCGCAGCCCTGCAGAGACCATCCATAGTAAAACCAACTCCAGGAAGACCTGACCACCAGCCCCCACCAAGGAGAGGTACGAATGCAAGTTGCTTTGTGCTCCCCTAGGTAGCCATTCTTTAATACAGTGTTTCCCAACCCGGGGCACCCTGTTTGGGAATTACTACTTTATTAACTTTAAAGCAGATCTGTCGGCTCACCTCACCTGTCTGGTTTTTGGCATCAGTCAAGGTCATGAGAGTCTGTCCTTTAAAAAAATCATATGGCATCAAATGCCTAGACATATCCATTGACTTCTATTGACGAAATTTATCGAAAACATTTACCCAAATTGGTTTGTTTACACTTATGCCCAATTTTGTTGTCAGATCGTAAATAATAATTGACATGATTTTTTTTCACCCCAATTCGAAAACTTATTTTAATCGTGTTTTTTTTATATTTTTTAGAACATTTCAACATTGTCAATGTAGATTGTATTAAAGGGGTATTCTGGCCTTAGACATCTTATCCCCTCAGATGGCTAAATGAAGGGGGCCCGCCGCTGGGATCCCCATGATCTCTGTGCAGCACCCGGCATTTTGTGCCTGGTGCTGCTCCCGAGACATGATGTCACGGTCACACCACACCCCCTCCATTCATGTCTATGGGAGGTGGCATTACGGCCGACCAATGCAAAAATCGTAATGTGAATGCAGCCTTAGAAAATGTTTGTATTCCCCACAGAATTACAATCATGGAGCATTGTTTCTGAAAACTTTGACCTCTGCTATTCCTCTGTAATTTCTCCTGCAAGTGTATGAATAAAATGGGTGATACCACTCCGCTTGTCAATAGGGGGGTCCTGCGCTGTCTGATATTGACCAGTTGGTGCTGAAAACGTGATGCTGTGCAAGGACACTCCCTGTTGATAAAGAGAATGACAGCATCTAGTTGTCTATTTATGTGTTTTCTGGAGGAATAACAGAGAGACAGCACCATGTAGTAGTCTAGACTTGTCAGGAGAGCAGACAGATCTTCTTTAAAGGGTTACTCCGCTCCCCAGCATCCGGAACATTGAGTTCAGAAAGCTGGGTGCGGGCTTCCATGTTCACGGCCGCCCTCTCGTGACATCACGCCCGTCCCATCAATGAAAGTCTATAGGAAGACTTGCATTGAGGGGGCGGCCGTGAACATGGAAGCCCGCACCCAGCATTCGGAGCTCAATGTTTCGGAGCTGGGGAGTGGAGTAACCCTTTTAAAGGGAATGTTAAAAAACTAGGAAATGTTAAGTTTTTGTTAAAAAAATTTTTTTAAATAAAATCTGATTTTTATGAGGATAAAGGACCAGGCCCATTTTTGTTTTTTGCAGTTTTGTTTTTTCTGTCCTCGCCTTCTAAAAATCATAACTCTCTCATATTTCCATCCACAGACCCATATGAGGTCTTGTTTTTTGCGTCACCAATTGTACTTTGTAATGACATCACTTATTTTACTATAAAATGTACGGCGCAACCAAACAAATATTATTTATGTGGGAAAATTGAAAAGAAAACCGCAGTTTAGCAAATTTTGGAAGGTTTTGTTTTCACGCTGTATACTTTCCGGTAAAAATTAGATGTTTTCTTTATTCTGTGGGTCAATATGATTAAAATGATACCCATGTTATATTCTTTTCTATAATTGTACCGCTTTAAAAAAAATCTCAAACCATTTTAACAAAATTTGTATGTTTGAAATTGCCCTATTTTGACCACCTATAACTTTCAAATGTTTCCGTATATGGGGCGATATGAGGGCTCATTTTTTGCCCCATGATCTGTAGTTTTTATCAGTACCACTTTTGCTTAGGTTTTACTTTTTATAAAAAAAATTTTTATTTTTTTTGAATAAAATGTGACAAAAAAGCAGTTTGGACTTTTTTTTAAATATTTTTTTACATTTACGCCGTTCACTGTACGGGATGATTAACAATATATTTTAATAGTTCAGACTTTTACACACGTGGCGATACCAAATATGTGTATTAATAATTTTTTTAACGCTTTTTTGGGGGTAAAATGGAAAAAAGGACGTTTTACTTTTTTATTGGGGGAGGGGATTTTTCATATCTTTTTACTTTTTTATTTAACATTCTTTTTCCTTTTTTTTAAATTTTTTTTTTACACTTTTTATGTCCCCACAGGGGACTATTTATAGCAATCATTTGATTGCTAATACTGTTCAGTGCTATGTATAGGACACAGCACTGATCAGTATTATCCTTGATCTTCTGCTCTGGTCTGCTCGATCTCAGACCAGAGCAGAGGACCCCGGGAGACGGCCGCAGCCAGGTGAGGGGACCTCCGGCCGCCATGCTGGATGATCGTATCGCCGCGGCAGAGAGATCCGATCATCCATTCAAAGTACCGCACTGCCGCAGATGCTGTGATCTGTATTGATCACGGCATCTGAGGGGTTAATGGCGGACATCCGCACGATCGCGGATGTCCGCCATTACCGACGGGTCACTGGCTGCTGATAGCAGCCGGGACCTGCCGCGCATGACGCGAGCACCACTCCGGTGCTCGCGATCATGGCGGCGCGTAAATGTACGTCATGGTGCGTTAAGTACCACGTCACCATGACGTACATTTACCTCCATTGTCGTTAAGGGGTTAAATCACCCAGTATAATTTGATATTCCCACTCATGTGTAAATGTTTCACTTGTCACAATAACCCTATGTTTTGGTATTTTTTTTTCCCCTTTTAAACTGCAGGTACCCTGAGCAGGGACGGCTCTTTTGGCCCTTCACCAGTAAGTGGGGGAGCACCGTCCCCTCCGAGAATGATGGACATGTCTGTCCGATCCGCCTCAGCCAATCTCAGCAGATCAGAGGACTTGAAAGGTTAGTCCCCCAACCCACCATACACACATTCTGTTATTTCTGTTCATCTTATGTTGTATAAACCTTGACTCAGATCCTGTACTGCAGTGGTGTCCAAACTATGGCCCTTTAGAGGTTGCAAAACTACAACTCCCAGCATGCCCGGACAGCCTTTGGCTGTCCGGGCATGCTGGGAGTTGTAGTTTTGCAACATCTGGAGGGCCATAGTTTGGACACCACTGCTGTATTGCAAACCATAGTTATGTTTTTTGTTATTGAAAACAGTCATACAAGGTTGTAACACCTTTAACAGCTTTGCTCCTGTAAGTGCAGTAAGCTTTATACAGGCCAGAGAAGAACTGGGAGATTTTTTATATAAAAAAAAAAATAAAAAATAAAAAAGAATCCAGCTCTGGAGCTAAAGATCAGGAATTCTATAAGGATTTAAAAAAAAAAGAAAAAAATTCCAGAATTATTTTTTTATTAAAGATTTTTTAATACATTACAAACAGAGCAATGGGTCATTTTATCACATTTGATGTATACACCCATCAGAGGGTGGTAGCTATACATAAGGAGGTATGGAAAACCACACTGCCGTGTATGCCCATATCTTAAAGGGGTATTCCAGGAAAAAAAAAATTTCTTTAGATCAACTGGCTCCAGAAAGTTAAACAGATTTGTAAATTACTCCTATTAAAAAAAATCTTAATCCTTCCATTAGTTATCAGCTGCTGAAGTTGAGTTGTTGTTTTTTGTCTGGCAACAGTGCTCTCTGCTGACATCTCTGCTTGTCTCGGGAACTGCACAGAGTAGAAGAGGTTTGCTATGGGGATTTGCTTCTAAACTGGGCGGTTCCCGAGACAGGTGTCATCAGAGAGCACTTAGACAGAAAAGAACAACTCAACTTCAGCAGCTGAAGTACCGAAAGGATTAAGATTTTTTAATTGAAGTAATTTACAAATCTGTTTATTTATATATTTACTTCCTGCGCCGGCTCCCGCGATATGAAGCGTCGGTCCCGGCGCTCATCAACAGCCGGGACCCGCAGCTAATACCACACATCGCCGATTGCGGCGATGTGCGGTATTAACCCTTTAGAAGTGGGGGTCAAAGCTGACTGCCGCTTCTAAAGTGAAAGTGAAACTATCCCGGCTAGTCAGTCGGGCTGTTCGGGACCGCCGCGGTGAAATCACGGCGTCCCGAACAGCTTACAGGACACCGGGAGGGCCCTTACCTGCCTCCTCGTTGTCCGATCGACGAATGACTGCTCCGTGCCTGAGATCCAGGCAGGAGCAGTCAAGCGCCGATAACACTGATCACAGGTGTGTTAATACACGCCAGTGATCAGCATGAGAGATCAGTGTGTGCAGTGTTATAGGTCCCTATGTGACCTATAACACTGCAAAAAAAAAGTGGTAATAAAGGTCATTTAACCCCTTCCTTAATAAAAGTTTGAATCACCCCCCTTTTCCCATAAAAAAAATAAAACCGTGTAAATAAAAAAAAATAAACATGTGGTATAGCCGCGTGCGTAAATGTCCGAACTATAAAAATATATCGTTAATTAAACCGCACGGTCAATGGCGTACACGCAAAAAAATTCCAAAGTCCAAAAAAGGGTATTTTGTTCACTTTTTATACCATTAAAAAATTAATAAAAAGTGATCAAAAAGTCCGATCAAAACAAAAATCATACCGATAAAAACTTCAGATCACGGTGCAAAAAAATGAGCCCTCATACCGCCCTGTACGTGGAAAAATAAAAAAAAGTCAGAAGATGACATTTTTAAACGTATACATTTTCCTGCATGTAGTTAGGATTCTTTCCAGAAGTGCGACAAAATCAAACCTAAATAAGTAGGGGATCATTTTAACCGTATGAACCTACAGAATAATAAGGTGTCATTTTTACCGAAATATGCACTGCGTAGAAACGGAAGCCCCCAAAAGTTACAAAATGGCGTTTTTTCTTCGATTTTGTCACACAATGATTTTCTTTTCCATTTTGCCGTGCATTTTTGGGTAAAATGACAAATGTCACTGCAAAGTAGAATTGGTGATGCAAAAAATAAGCCATAATATGGATTTTTAGGTGGAAAATTGAAAGGGTTATGATTTTTAAAAGGTGAGGAGGAAAAAACGAAAGTGCAAAAACTGAAAAACCCTGAGTCCTTAAGGGGTTAAGTAAACATCATATGAAAAGAAAACAACAGAAAAGAAACAACGCCACAGCAGGTTCTGACAATAGTCAGATAGTTGTGCATTATATAAGGATTAATATAATATAGGCAATTTATGTACACAGTGACCCCACCAGCAGAATAGTGAGTACAGCTCTGGAGTATAATACACGATATAACTCAGGATCAGTACAGGATAAGTAATGTAATGTATGTACACAGTGACCTCACCAGCAGAATAGTGAGTACAGTTCTGGAGTATAATACAGGATATAACTCAGGATCAGTACAGGATAAGTAATATAATGTATGTACACAGTGACCTCACCAGCAGAATAGTGAGTACAGCGCTGGAGTAGAATACAGGATATAACTCAGGATCCGTACAGGATAAGTAATGTAATGTATGTACACAGTGACCTCACCAGCAGAATAGTGAGTACAGTTCTGGAGTATAATACAGGATATAACTCAGGATCAGTACAGGATAAGTAATGTAATGTATGTACACAGTGACCTCACCAGCAGAATAGTGAGTACAGCTCTGGAGTATAATACAGGATATAACTCAGGATCAGTACAGGATAAGTAATGTATGTACACAGTGACCTCACCAGCAGAATAGTGAGTACAGCTCTGGAGTATAATACAGGATATAACTCAGGATCAGTACAGGATAAGTAATGTAATGTATGCACACAGTGACCTCACCAGCAAAATAGTGAGTATAGCTCTGGGGTATAAAACAGGATATAACTCAGGATCAGTACAGGATAAGTAATGTAATGTATGTACACAATGACTCCACTAGCAGAATAGTAAGTATAATACAGGATATAGCTCAGGATCAGTACAGGATAAGTAATGTAATGTATGTACACAATGACTCCACTAGCAGAATAGTGAGTACAGCTCTGGGGTATAATACAGGATATAACTCAGGATCAGTACAGGATAAGTAATATAATGTATGTACACAATGACTCCACTAGCAGAATAGTGAGTACAGCTCTGGGGTATAATACAGGATATAACTCAGGATCAGTACAGGATAAGTAATGTAATGTATGTACACAGTGACCTCACCAGCAGAATAGTGAGTACAGCTCTGGAGTATAATACAGGATATAACTCAGGATCAGTACAGGATAAGTAATGTAATGTATGTACACAGTGACCTCACCAGCAGAATAATGAAAACAGCTCTGGAGTATAATACAGGATATAGCTCAGGATCAGTACAGGATAAGTAATGTAATGTATGTACACAGTGACCCCACCAGCAGAATAGTGAGTACAGCTCTGGGGTATAATACAGGATATAACTCAGGATCAGTACAGGATAAGTAATGTAATGTATATACACAGTGACCTCACCAGCAGAATAGTGAGTATAGCTCTGGGGTATAAAACAGGATATAACTCAGGATCAGTACAGGATAAGTAATGTAATGTATGTACACAGTGACCTCACCAGCAGAATAGTGAGTACAGCTCTGGGGTATAATACAGGATATAACTCAGGATCAGTACAGGATAAGTAATGTAATGTATGTACACAGTGACCTCACCAGCAGAATAGTGAGTACAGCTCTGGAGTATAATACAGGATATAACTCAGGATCAGTACAGGATAAGTAATGTAATGTATGTACACAGTGACCTCACCAGCAGAATAGTAAGTATAATACAGGATATAACTCAGGATCAGTACAGGATAAGTAATGTAATGTATGTACACAGTGACCTCACCAGCAGAATAATGAAAACAGCTCTGGAGTATAATACAGGATATAGCTCAGGATCAGTACAGGATAAGTCCTCACAGATATGTATATTATGTATCTGCTTCCCAAATATAGTTGTCATTTGCACCCCGGGTAGTACAGCTCTGTTGTTTTCCTGATGGTTAGGTGTAAATCTATGGCTGTGCAAGGAACGTGAAGATCTGTGTTAGAAAAACTGAGCTCTGAACACTATTAAGATATTTGGGAAGATTTATGAAAAACCTTTGCAGAGGAAAAGTTGATGAATTGCCCATAGCAACCAATCAGATCACTTCTTTATAGAGTACCTGTCAGCAAACTAAACTTATCATATATTGTTCCTTATGTAATTTATAAGACACTTTGCTTTTTACTTGCTGTTTAAAATTCTCAACCTTTTATATGTTTTTAATGTGATTGAAAAAAACGGCCACCAAGTGGCTCTGTCCTGTTCCCTGCCGCAAGTCAGTTAGTTTGGTCTCCTCCCAGCCTGTAATGTCATCTCATTTCTGCTCTCTAAAGGTGGAGGCGATACTTCTGGACCCAGACGCCCCCATGCTGAGGTATCTGGAAGAACTTCTGCACCTGGTAAGTGCACAGTGTAACCTGTCATTACTATAATACTGCTCCTATATACAAGAATATAACTACTAGAATACTGCTCCTATATACAAGAATATAACTACTATAATACTGCTCCTATATACAAGAATATAACTACTATAATACTGCTCCTATATACAAGAATATAACTACTAGAATACTGCTCCTATATACAAGAATATAACTACTATAATACTGCTCCTATATACAAGAATATAACTACTATAATACTGCTCCTATATACAAGAATATAACTACTAGAATACTGCTCCTATATACAAGAATATAACTACTATAATACTGCTCCTATATACAAGAATATAACTACTATAATACTGCTCCTATATACAAGAATATAACTACTATAATACTGTCTCCTATATACAAGAATATAACTACTATAATACTGCCCCATATACAAGAATATCTACTATAATACTGCTCCTATATACAAGAATATAACTACTATAATACTGCCCCTATATACAAGAATATCTACTATAATACTGCTCCTATATATACAAGAATATAACTACTATAATTGTAGTGAAGAGAGGAGCACCAGGCACTGTCTACTCGGCTATAAGTCAGATATTCCTGTCCGGACTATCCGGGGTGTGTAACCTGCTGCACTAGGTGCTGTGGGGAGCGTCTACGTCTGTTATAGAGCAAAGTCTTTCATACAATGGCAATGTAGAAATGAAGATAGGACGACTCACCCAGGTAGCAAAATTTTCTTCTTTATTCAGAGCTTGCAGCTTAAAATAACAGCAGGTTCAGGGGGGTCTGTCAGCAGGAACGCAGGGCTGTGGAGTGCAACGACCGTATCGCTTCGGACTGAAGACCCCCCTGAACCTGCTGTTATTTTAAGCTGCAAGCTCTGAATAAAGAAGAAAATTTTGCTACCTGGGTGAGTCGTCCGTCTATCTTCATTTCTACATTGCCATTGTATAACTACTATAATACTGCTCCTATATACAAGAATATAACTACTATAATACTGCTCCTATATATACAAGAATATAACTACTATAATACTGCTCCTATGTACAAGAATATAACTACTATAACTACTATAATACTGCTCCTATATACAAGAATATAACTACTATAATACTGCTCCTATATACAAGAATATAACTACTATAATACTGCTCCTATATACAAGAATATAACTACTATAATACTGCTCCTATATACAAGAATATAACTACTATAATACTGCTCCTATATACAAGAATATAACTACTATATTACTGCCCCTATATACAAGAATATAACTACTATAATACTGCTCCTATATATACAAGAATATAACTACTATAATACTGCTCCTATGTACAAGAATATAACTACTATAACTACTATAATACTGCTCCTATATATACAAGAATATAACTACTATAATACTGCTCCTATATACAAGAATATAACTACTATAATACTGCTCCTATATACAAGAATATAACTACTATAATACTGCTCCTATATACAAGAATATAACTACTATAATACTGCTCCTATATACAAGAATATAACTACTATATTACTGCCCCTATATACAAGAATATAACTACTATAATACTGCTCCTATATACAAGAATATAACTACTATAATATTGCTCCTATATACAAGAATATAACTACTATAATACTGCCTCCTATATACAAGAATATAACTACTAGAATACTGCTCCTATATATACAAGAATATAACTACTATAATACTGCTCCTATATATACAAGAATATAACTACTATAATACTGCTCCTATATATACAAGAATATAACTACTATAATACTGCTCCTATATACAAGAATATAACTACTATAATACTGCTCCTATATACAAGAATATATCTACTATAATACTGCACCTATATACAAGAATATAACTACTATAATACTGCCCCTATATACAAGAATATAACTACTATAATACTGCCTCCTATATACAAGAATATAACTACTATAATACTGCCTCCTATATACAAGAATATAACTACTATAATACTGCCCCTATATACAAGAATATAACTACTATAATACTGCTCCTATATACAAGAATATAACTACTATAATACTGCCTCCTATATACAAGAATATAACTACTATAATACTGCCCCCTATATACAAGAATATAACTACTATAATACTGCATCCTATATACAAGAATATAACTACTATAATACTGCTCCTATATACAAGAATATAACTACTATAATACTGCTCCTATATACAAGAATAGAACTACTATAATACTGCTCCTATATACAAGAATATAACTACTATAATACTGCTTCCTATATACAAGAATATAACTACTATAATACTGCTCCTATATACAAGAATATAACTACTATAATACTGCTCCTATGTACAAGAATATAACTACTATAATACTGCCTCCTATATACAAGAATATAACTACTATAATACTACTCCTATATACAAGAATATAACTACTATAATACTGCTCCTATGTACAAGAATATAACTACTATAATACTGCCTCCTATATACAAGAATATAACTACTATAATACTGCCTCCTATATACAAGAATATAACTACTATAATACTGCTCCTATATACAAGAATATAACTACTATAATACTGTCCCTATATACAAGAATATAACTACTATAATACTGCCTCCTATATACAAGAATATAACTACTATAATACTGCTCCTATATACAAGAATATAACTACTATAATACTGTTCCTATATACAAGAATATAACTACTATAATACTGCTCCTATATACAAGAATATAACTACTATAATACTGTTCCTATATACAAGAATATAACTACTATAATACTGCTCCTATATACAAGAATATAACTACTATAATACTGCTCCTATATATACAAGAATATAACCTATTGTATGCCTCTCCTCTCCAGTGGACCTCGGTCATTCCAATGCAGTGTTAAATAGTGGCCCGAGAACATCATCGCCCGCTGTGGATGGATTGGTGAGTTCCGGGGGTGGTTCCCGCGCTCTGCATGTCTTTGTCACTTTTTATTTTGTTCCTCTTTTTATTTTTTCTTGTCTCTAAATTAATTTCTTCTTGTAAAACAAAAAGCCTGCCCCGTCTAATGAGCGTGAGGCGCCCAGTTTACCCGCTAGTTCTACCCAGGCCGAGGAACCTGCTCCAGTGAGTATTTAGCAGCCATGCATGGGGTTGGTGTTCACCTGCTGCTTCTGGTGGTGACGACAGGCTTCTAACATTGCATGAGTTACTTCCATCTGCAGGGAGTACAAAGGGCGTCTGTCACCATGTATGGGGACTTCATAAGGACTTTTGGTAATTTATGTGTTCTTTCTGCAACTTTAACATTTTAACTATTTTAAAGGGGTATTCCAGGAAAACACTTTTTTTTTTATACCAACTGGCTCCGGAAAGTTAAACAGATTTGTAAATTACTTCTATTAAAAAAAAACTTAATCCTTCCAGTACTTATCAGAGGCTGAAGTAGAGTTATTTTCTGTCTGACCACAGTGCTCTCTGCTGACATCTCTGTCTGTCTCAGGAACTGTCTAAAGCAGGGGCAAATCCCCATAGGAAACCACTTCTGCTCTGGACAGTTCTCAAGACAAGCAGAGACGTCAACAGAGAGCACTGTTGTCAGACAGAAAAGAACAACTCAACTTCAGCAGCTGACAACTACTGGAAGGATTAAGATTTTTTTAATGGAGGTAATTTACAAATCTGTTTAACTTTCCGGATCCAGTTGATATAGATATATATATATATATATATATATATATATATATATATATATATATATATATATATATATATAAAAAAAAGTTTTTTTCATGGAATACTCCTTTTAATATTTAATTAGAGCAGAGGTCTGTTGCCCTCCAGATGTTGCTAAACTTCAACTCCCAGCATGCCCGGACAGCCGTTGGCTGTCCGGGCATGCTGGGAGTTGAAGTTTTTCAAAAGGGTAGCCTTGATTTACCTTTCATGATCAGTGTGGATCCTCTGGAGGATGCACACAGGTGTTTGGCTGTCCAGGCATGCGGAGAGTTGAAGTGTTGCAACATCTGGAGGGCCACAGTTTGAGACCACTGAATTAGTTTTGCTCCTAGGGCCCGTACACGCTGAGCATCATAGGTGTACTCAAATTGTGATGTTTTATAGCTTTTTGACAGTTGTCAGGACTAAGAAAATGCCTTTGAGTCCCTTTTGTCCTGCCCACTCATAGAGAGCTTGTGAGTCCTGCTCCCCCCCATCCCCCATCACCACGTATAGAAAGAGCCTGTGAGTCCTGCTCCAAAGAGCCTGTGAGTCCTGCTCCCCCCCATCCATCCCCCAACACTGTGTATAGAAAGAGCCTGTGAGTCCTGCTCCCCCCATCCATCCCCCCAACACCATTTATAGAAAGAGCCTGTGAGTCCTGCTCCCCCCCATCCATCCCCCCAACACCATTTATAGAAAGAGCCTGTGAGTCCTGCTCCCCCCATCCATCCCCCCAACACCATTTATAGAAAGAGCCTGTGAGTCCTGCTCCCCCCCATCCATCCCCCCAACACCATTTATAGAAAGAGCCTGTGAGTCCTGCTCCCCCCCATCCATCCCCCCAACACCATTTATAGAAAGAGCCTGTGAGTCCTGCTCCCCCCCATCCATCCCCCCAACACCATTTATAGAAAGAGCCTGTGAGTCCTGCTCCCCCCATCCATCCCCCCAACACCATTTATAGAAAGAGCCTGTGAGTCCTGCTCCCCCCATCCCCCAACACCATGTATAGAAAGAACCTGTGAGTACTGCTCCCCCATCCCCCAACACCACGTATAGAAAGAGCCTGTGAGTACTGCTCCCCCCCCCAATACCCCAACACCACGTATAGAAAGAGCATGTGAGTCCTGCTCCCCCCCATCCCCCAACACCGTGTATAGAAAGAGCCTGTGAGTCCTGCTGCCCCCCCCCCCTAACACCGCGTATAGAAAGAGCCTGAGTGTCCTGGTTCTCGCCGCCTACTTACAGAGAGAACCTGTGAGTCTCCTACCCACTCAGATAAAGCCTGTGAGTCCCTCCTCTCCCACTCACTCATGGAAAAAGTCTGAGTCTGAGAGCCCTCCCCCACCGACTCATATAGAAAGTCCCTGAATCCTGCCCACCCCCTCCTCCTGTACACTCATTGGTGTTTTATTAATCTGCCTGGCTATCCTGCTCATCTGCCCCATCACTGCACTGCGCTGTTTTTGGGTAATAGAACTAACCCGCCTCCGATATGCTGCCCTGATATCCACTTTACGCTTGTATTCAATGTCTTCTGTCTCAGTCCTTTATCCTTTCCATCTTCCTCTGTGTCTGTCTCTTCTGGTACCATATGGTAATGTATGAAGTGTAAGGTTCTCGGTAAAGTGCTGCTCGGAGGAGGAGCTTAATTCTTACATATAATTCAAACACATTCCTGTAATCCCTCATTATTGAAAACATTTAATCCGTTATATATTGTTGTTACATTCAAATGAGAATTCAGTATCTGCCATTGTTTTATTAGGGTATAAACTCTGGATATTAGACTTGTACTGAGGTGGGGTTATTTGGCCACACCCCTGAGGATCTTCTGTCACTATTATATCAAGTATTCTAAACTTAACCCCTGAAGGACGCAGTTTTTTTTTTATTTTTGCATTTTCATTTTTTCCTCATCACCTTCTAAAAATCATAATGCTTTAAATTTTGCACATAAAATTCCATATGATGGCTTATTTTTTGCGCCACCAATTCTACTTTGCAGTGACATTAGTCATTTTACCGAAAAATCCATGGCGAAACGGAAATAAAATTCATTGTGCGACAAAATTGAAGAAAAAATGCTATTTTGTAACTTTGGGGGCTTCCGTTTCTACGCAGTAAATTTTTCTGTAAAAATGACACCTTATCTTTATTCTGTAGGTCCATACGGTTAAAATGATCCCCTACTTATATAGGTTTCATATAACTACATGCAGGAAAATGTATACGTAAAAAATTCTCATCTTCTAACGCCTATAACCTTTTTTTTTTCTGCATACGGGCCGGTATGAGGGCTCATTTTTTGCGCCGTGTTCTGAAGTTTTTATTGGTATCATTTTTGTATTGATCAGACTTTTTGATGGCTTTTTATAAATTTTTTCATGATATAAAAAGTGACCAAAAATACGCTATTGTGGGCCTTGGAATTTTTTTGCGCGTACGCCATTAACCGTGCGGTTTAATTAACGATATATTTTTATAGTTTGGACATTTACGCACGCGGCGATACCACACATGTTTATTTTTATTTACACCGTTTTTTTTTTTTTTACGGAAAAGGGGGATGATTCAAACTTTTATTAGGGAAGGGGTTAAATGATCTTAAACTTTTTTTTTTTCACTTTTTGTTTGCAGTGCTATAGCTCCCGTTGGGGGCTATAACACTGCACACACTGATCTTTTACACTGATCCCTGCAAAGCCATAGCTTTGCATGGATCAGCATTATAGGGGCTCGATTGCTCAATCCTGTAGCTCAGGCTTGAAGCAATCAAACGCCAATCGGACACGACGGAGCAAGGAAATGGGGCCTCCGCTTGCGTCCTAGCTGATCTGGACATCGCGATTTTATCAAAATAATCCCGATCAGCCCAACTGAGCTGCAGGGAAGCTTTTACTTTCATTTTAGACATGGCAATCCACTTTGATCGCCGCGTCTAAAGGGTTAATAGCGCGCGGCACAATGATCGGTGCCGCACGCTATTATCCCAGGGTCCCGGCTATCATTAGCCGGGACCGACCCGGTATGAGGCGGAGTCACGGCGTGACCTGTTTTGAATACTGCGACTGGGCGTAGGGCGTACAGGTACGCCCTACGTGCTTAAGGAGTTAAAATGTTTGAAGGGATTGTCCAGAGGACCCCTTCTCTAAATTAGGAATTTCTAGACATCAGATGATCACCACTGGTCCAGCTGGGTGGGGTTATTTGGTCACGCCCCTGAGGATCTTCTGTCACTATTATATCAAGTATTCTGAACTTAAAATGGTTGTAGGGATTGTCCAGACGACCCCTTCTCTAAATTGGGAATTTCTAGACATCAGATGATCACCACTGGTCCAGCTGGGTGGGGAAGGGGCTAGCAAAAAAAAAAATAGGATGGTGGGAGCTACCCTTTAAAGTGGAAGGTTCAGACCCTTCTTTAGGACCTGATTGTCTACATAATCAGGTGCTGCCCTAATGGGACAACCCCTTTAGAAAACATAAAGATCCCAGTGGATGGTCCCCAATCAGGAGAAGTTTAAAGGGGTACTCCGGTAGAATAATTTTTTTATTTTATTTTTTTTTTTTTTTTTCAAATCAACTTTCCAGAAAGTTTATACAGATTTGTAAATTACTTCTGTATAAAAATCTTAATCCTTCCAGTACTTATCAGCTGCTGTATACTACAGAGGAAGTTGTGTAGTTCTTTCCAGTCCGACCACAGTGCTCTCTGGTGTCCGGAACTGTCCAGAATAGGAGAAAAACCTGATAGCAAACCTCTCCTGCTCTGGACACTTCTTGACACGGACTGAGGTGTCAACAGAGAGCAGTGTGGTCAGACTGGAAAGAACTACACAACTTCCTCTGTATTATAAACCACCTTTTTCTATTCAGAGCACATGCAAGCTCAACCAAGCTGATCGTTCATGTGCATTGCAGGGATGGAGAGAGATCACTGTAAGGCACGCAAGCTTGTTTGGCCGACAGCTGCACATGTGTAGGGCCATCTTAAAGGGATACTCCAGTGGAAAAAATATTTTTCTAATCAACTGGTGCCAGAAAGTTAATCAGATTTGTAAATTATTTCTATTTCAAAATCTTAATCCTTCCGGTACTTATCAGCTGCTGTATGCCCCAGAGAAATTTGTGTAGTTCTTTCCAGTCTGACCACAGTACTCTCTGCTGACACCTCTGTCCATGTCCGGAACTGTCCAGAGCAGGAGAGGTTTTCTATGGGGATTTGCTCCTACTCTGGACAGTTCCTGACAAAGACAGAGGTGTCAGCAGAGAGCACTCTGGTCAGACTGAAAAGCACTCCAGAAAGAAATAAAACTTCCTGTGTAGCATACAAAGTACTGGGAGGATTAAGATTTTTATATAGAAGTCATTTACAAATCTGTTTAACATTGTGGCGCCAGTTGATTTGAAAACATTTTTTTCTACTGGGGTTCCCCTTTAAACTATGGAGGACGTCTGGCATCTGTACAATGATTGACGTGAACCAGATATAACAATACAAATACACGTAATTTACTATACTAGTGATTTGTCATACTAATAATAAACCCCATTGTATTTGTTGTGTGTTTGAATTATATCAGCGGATAAGGTGGCGGTCCTCCCCCTGACATTACCGGTCACCCGTGCCTCATATTGCTGACGTACATCCTCTTGTCTGCAGGTCATGCCCGTAGCCAAAGGCCCGCCATCTTTTCCTGGCACTCCAGTAATTAATTCTTCTGCTGCTGCTCCCATCATGCATCCTGCTCGAATGATTGGTTCTACACCACCCCCCCGAGGAGCTTTCGGTCCACGACCGCCGCAGAGTAAGACCGCTTTTTTGTGTTGTCTGATTATATCTCTATATGTTCCTGTGCTTCACCTGGGGGGGTCACTATAAAGGGGTCATCCAGCCCTATAAGATTGATTGCCTATTCTCAGGATCGGCAGGGATCAGACCCCAATCATCCCACCAATCAGCAGTTTGAAGGTGTAATGCCATTTATGCTGGAGTACCTTTTAGTATTTCCCAACCAGGGCTCCTCCAGCTTTTGCAAAACTACAACTCCCAGCATGCCCGGACAGCCGTTGGCTGTCCGGGCATGCTAGGAGTTGTAGTTTTACGACAGATTTAGCCCCACAACTTTTCAGAGCTCTCAGAAAGCTGGGTGTTAGAATAATTTTTTACATCTGTCCCACAGCTGTATGTAAATGACAGCTTGCTGTTACTAGATAAAGCTTCATAATACATCAAGTGTTCATACCCTAAGAGGACTAAGTCAGGATGGGGTTTTAGCCTCCGAATTTAGGCAATAATATTTTCCCTTCACTGTCAGCAAACAGATGGTGAAAATGATTTCTTCAAATTTAGTTTTTTTTGGTAATCATTTTTTTCTCCCCCCCCCCTCAGTGCATGGTCCTCCACTGGGTGTTAGAGACTTTCCACCAAGACCTATGATGCCACCTGGTGCAATGCCTCCACCAGATCCAAGGGGTCTCATCCGAGGGCCCTTCCCGCCAGGGCCTATCCCTATGCATGGTCCTAGAGATTATCCAGGATCAAGGGACTTCCCCCCTGGACTTCCACCACCAGGACCAAGAGATTTCCCACCAGGAGCTCGGGACTTCCCACCAGGAGCTCGGGACTTCCCACCCGGTCCACCTCCAGGAGCTCGGGACTTCCCACCCGGTCCACCTCCAGGAGCTCGGGACTTCCCACCCGGTCCACCTCCAGGAGCTCGGGACTTCCCACCCGGTCCACCGCCTCCAGGAGCTCGGGACTTCCCACCCGGTCCACCTCCAGGAGCTCGGGACTTCCCACCCGGTCCACCGCCGCCAGGAGCCTGGGATTTCCCACCTGGTCTTCCACCTCCCGGAGCTCGTGACTTCCCACCAGGACTAATTCCTCCTGGTATAAGAGATTTTCCACCTGGAGCCAGAGATATCCCACCAGGGCTCCCGCCTCCAGGAGCTCGGGACTTCCCACCAGGATCCAGAGAATTTATACCAGGAGTCCCCCCACCCGGAGCCAGAGATTTCTTACCAGGGCCACCACCTGGTTCTAGAGAATTCCTGACAGGACCTCCACGAGGAGGCAGAGACTTCCCACCTCACGGTCCTCTTCCAGCAGGAGTCAGAGACTTACCCCCAGGATCTCACCCCGGAGTCCCTGCTGGGCCTTCATTATCCGAGCAGCGAGCGCCTCCACCAGGACATAGTCAACCAATTCAGACAGATCACGAACTTTCCAAAGGTCAAAAATCCTAAAAATTAAAGTGTAGACTGATAGGACACAATCTTTGGCGCAGTTCATAATGGTTCAAACGTTACCGGTTTACATAAACGTCTGATTTATAATTTCATGTGTCTTATATTTGCAATAAATATTTTATTCTCGTCAATCTACTTAGGATTTTTTAATGTTCAAATAATTATGCATCAAAAATTATATATTTTTTTTTAACCGCCTGAGAAACCGGATAATTTTTTTTTCATCAATATTTTGGAACGTGCAATACCAGAATCCATGTTTGTTTTTTGTTTTTTTTTGTTTTTTTTTTATTTAACGTATCATATGTAACCATTGTATGTGGAAAATAATGAATGTCTAAAAATTTTTGAAAACATTTCCTGTGGAAATACATTTTATAAGAATATCATTATTCTGATGGCTTTTCCACACCCGCTAGCTTAATTATATTATTATTATTATTATACACCACTGGTTTACATAGGATAAAGAATTGTTTTTAACATCTGGTGCTGCATACCAGAAACCCATAACTCTGTAAGACGGAAGCTAATAAAGAAATTAAAATAGACTTTGTGTATTTCTACTTGAATTCATAAATATTTGTATAAAATTAAATCTGCTAAAAAAACAAAAAGCCTTCTCTAGTCCCATAGGAAGTGATTCACAGCTTTTCCTGTATAATTGTGTATATAAGCAGACCTGAGAGTGGACAGAGGATGTAGGACTCACAGGCTTTCCCTATGAGTGGGCAGAGGATGTAGGACTCACAGGCTTTCTCTGAGTGGGCAGAGGATGTAGGACTCACAGGCTTTCTCTATGAGTGGGCGGGGGATGTAGGACTCACAGGCTTTCTCTAGGAGTGGGCTGGGGATGTAGGACTCACAGGCTTTCTCTATGAGTGGGCGGGGGATGTAGGACTCACAGGCTTTCTCTATGAGTGGGCAGAGGATGTAGGACTCACAGGTTTTCTCTCCGAGTGGGCAGAGGATGTAGGACTCACAGGCTTTCTCTATGAGTGGGCGGAGGATGTAGGACTCACAGGCTTTCTCTGAGTGGGCGGGGGAAGGATGACACAGGCTTTCTCTATAAGTGGGCGGGGGTTGATGGACTCACAGGCTTTATTTATAAGTGAGCAGGGGATGTAGGATACATATGTATACATAATTGTGTATATAAGCAGACCTATCAGTCTTTATCACTGAGTGTGTAACAGGACTCTCAGGCTTTCTCTATGAGTGGGCGGGAGAAGCAGGACTCACAGGCTTTCTCTATGAGTGGGCGGGGGATGTAGGACTGACAGGCTTTCTCTATGAGTGGGCAAAAGATGTAGGACTCACAGGCTTTCTCTGAGTGGGCAGAGGATGTAGGACTCACAGGCTTTCTCTGAGTGGGCTGGGGATGTAGGACACAGGTTTTCTCTGGGCAGAGGATGTAGGACTCACAGGCTTTCTCTATGAGTGGGTGGGGGATGTAGGACTTACAGGCTTTCTCTATAACTGGGCGGGGGTTGAAGGACTCACAGGCTTTATTTATAAGTGAGCAGGGGATGTAGGACTCACAGGCTTTCTCTGAGTGGGCAGAGGATGTAGGACTTACAGGCTTTCTCTATGAGTGGGTGGGGGATGTAGGACTTACAGGCTTTCTCTATAACTGGGCGGGGGTTGAAGGACTCACAGGCTTTATTTATAAGTGAGCAGGGGATGTAGGACTCACAGGCTTTCTCTATGAGTGGGCGGAGGATGTAGGACTCGCAGGCTTTCTCTACGAGTGGACGGGGATGTAGGACTCAGGCTTTCTCTATGAGTGGGCGGTGGATGTAGGACTCACAGGCTTTCTCTATGAGTGTGCGGTGGATGTAGGACTCACAGGCTTTCTCTATGAGTGAGTGGGAGGATGTAGGACTCACAGACTTTCTTTGAGTGGGTGGGGAAGGATGACTCACAGGCTTTTTTTTTTTAACTTCTTTGCAAGCGCAGGACTTCTTTTCCCAGTGGAATCTAGCATCGGTCCAGCAAGGATCCACCCTCGTGGACAGTATCTACCCAGTCCATTTATCCAAGGCCCAAAGCTGAAGATCCAGGAGAATCACTGGCTAAAGTCATATATTTGGGGGGAGATTTATCAAAACATGTGCAGACTGACATATTGGTCTTGCTGGTAATATGTAAATTCCTTGCTCTGCGCAATGGAGGCGGGCTCTCCTGTAAGAGCAAGGCTTCTCCCAGCCAGTCACAGAGCCCATCATGCAGTGAGATTAGAGCAGGGATGAATATTCATGAAGCGTCGCTCAGACAGTCGAGGCTTTGCACAGAACAAGGAATTTACATATTAGCAATGAGACCAATATCTCCAGAAAGGCTTCAGTAATATTCACCAGCACTATCTACCTGTATATTCAGGATGGTGCGGGTGACCCTGCTGTCAGATTCTCTTTAATAGTAGGTAGTATAGATAGTAGCAGCCATTTCCCCCCAACTCTCCTGTCCACATCATGGTGCATGTGACGTTCACGTCTGCTTCCTCCATATTGTTACTTGAAGCAGCGTGAACTGTGGAGGAGGTACAGTGATGTGTATAATCCATAGTAGAAAAATAATGGAGCACTCACCAGGTCATATAGTAACAGCAAGCTTCTTTACTCCATGGTAGCTTGATAGCGTTCCAACATGTGTGGGAGAGCGGATGGAAGCAGAGGGGTGGGGGGGGGAGAGGGTTGGTCGCCAAACCCTCTCCCACACCCCTCTGCTTCCGTCCACTCTCCCACACATGTTGGAACGCTATCAAGCTACCATGAAGTAAAGAAGCTTGCTGTTACTATATGACCTGGTGAGTGCTCCATTATTTTTCTACTATGGATTATGTATAGGACTGTCATTTTTGAGCACCGGGATGGTCACCCATAGAGAAGAGCATAGCGGTATAGTGAAGTAGCAGTGCCGGGTCATCTCTGTTGTGGATTGACAGTGATTTGTAGGTCACATGCTCCTCCATAAGTCACCATGTCTGAGGACGGGAGCAGAGATGCAACATTTGACCTAAGATGGGCCATACTGCAGTATGTGAGTACTTCCTAGGGGTACTACCTACAGCAGGTGGTCACTGGGTAGTACCCCCAAGGCACCAGGTCCCCTATACCAAGCAAATGCCTAGCAACGGTCTCTATACTGATATCAGGACATCTTTTCAAATAATGGGGTTTCTATACTTTATCTTGGATTGATCGAGGCTTCGAACCGTACCACATTCTCTTTCTAGGAGGCTTGGGATAAATATATACATAATACTTGGTTCAGGCTGTATCCCATCTAAGAACCTTGCCATAGACATGAATGGACGGGGCGTGGAGTGACGTCATGTCTCCGGCCGCAGAAACCCAGCGGTCTAAACATACTGTTTAGAATGCAGTGTTGCACGGAGATTGCGTGGGGGGATAAGGTGTCAGAATACCCCCCCTCCCCAGGCAGCTGTTGAACTTGTTTGACCTGTTATACCTATTGTATGGAGCATTCCATTGCTGTATCACGACACTCTACATCAGTGTTCTTCAACCTGCGGACCTCCAGATGTTGCAAAGCGAAAACTCCCAGCATGCGTTTTGCAACATCTGGAGGTCTGCAGGTTGGAGATCACTGGTCTACAACCTCTTTTGACCCTAAAATGCCTTAGTTTTCGGCTTCAATCTTTGCATGTATATGATCACAATTCCCTTTAGGGTATGAAAACCCCTCCAGGACTAGACCCTTCTACGAGGGTTTCCCCTTAAAATATAACTTTTATTGTTGTTCTCTTAAAAAAAATCCCAAAAATATATAAAGTGTAAATAATACAAAATGTGTATTAAAAGCACAGCCTTTATGTTGGTTTTGGGTCCTTCTGGACCTCTAATATATTGGAGACATTATCATAGTGATTATCTCATGTCACCATTTCTATGGATCACCTATGTTGTAATGGGTCCCTTAATAGGGATACTATGATTTACTCCTCAATCCAACTCTAAAATATGTGCAATAGTGTGTCCCCCTGACGTTTCGCCGGAAGGAACTGGCTTTATCAAGGTGCAGGACACTAAAGATGCTCTTCAACCTCTTTTGACCATAAAATGCCTTAGCTTTTCCTAAACCAGAGGTTTCGGCTTCAGTCTTTGAGTGTGCACTATTTCTGTTATATGGATTATTGCATCCTTGCACATATATCATGCAGTTTGGTCATGCATTGTAATCTCCATGCAGTATTATGTAGATTTACCTCCTCTTGCGGTTATAACTTTATTTCTCTATCGGCTCCATTGGGGGACACAGACCATGGGTGTATGCTGCTGTCACTGGGAGGTTCGACACTATGTCAACAAGAGAAGTCTGCTCCTCCCAGCAGGGTATACCCGCCCACAGGCACCTGAGGTAATCAGTTTTAGCTTAGTGTCTGAAGGAGGTGGACATGGTCCAGATTTCTCCAGACTAGGTCTCATGTTTTATTATTTTCCTAGTTAGGGATGTGTTAGTTTTTTATTCCCTTTTCTTTCATGGTTTCAGGTGGGGATTCAGGAACTGCGGCTCACTGTTTCCCCATTGCGATTGATGGGGCACAGACATTGTGTATATGCGCTGTTAACCCCCTCTCGCCAACGGTCAGTGCCTGGGGTTGTAACTCATGGGTCCGGGTCCCCCTATTTCCCTGCTCGCCTAGCTCGCACATGGTTCTTGTCAAGAAGCTGAGGGCGTTATAGCTCCGCCCCCTCTGTTGGGGCTTCTGAGAGGCGCGAATTAGCCTCCAATCAGCGCTGTGTGTGCGTTGTGAGAGGCAGGGGCCAATCAGCAGTGCCCCTGCTCCTGGCCCGCCCCTCATGCTATTGGCCGGCATTTCTCCCTTCTTTGTCTACACTAGAACGGAGTTCTCCTCACAGCAGCTGCCCTGGGGTCACAGACTTGGGCTTCACAGACAACTGGAGCGTTAGTTCATCATTTTGTCTGTAAAAGCTGTAATTCCAAAATGCCTGGTTCTGCTGAACCCATTTGCTCCCTCTAAACAGTTAACTGGAGTGTTAGCCACTCATTACATCTGTAAAAGCTGTATCTCAAAAATGTCTGTTTCTGCTGAACCACTTGTTCTGCCTGCTCCTCTGCTCCCCCAGACCCCCCTGCTATTCTACCCCGGTTGTCTACCAGACCCGGTGGGTTCGGCCGCCCCTCCAGCCTGGGTTCTCTCCCTCTACCAGTCTATATCCAACTTGGCTCAGGCTGTTGTTTGGTGACTGCATTAGAGAGGCCCTCCGGAGGGTCCCACTCTCCTTCTATACTGATATAGAAGGAGAGTGTCATGGGGGTGTTTTTCATCTGACTCATCCTCCGAGTCTTCTGGCAGGCACGGGCGCTCCCCTCACAGGCATCGCTCCGTTACTCCACCCTGTAGCAAGCGTCGCTCCCCTAGAGGACGCTCCCATGGTCGCCGCTCTGGCTCTCCAGACCTGTGTACCTGGTCAGTCTCCCCCTCTTCCAGGGCCACCTCACACGTTCCCATTCACCTGGAGAACTTGTGGATGCAGTTTCCGATTCGGCCTCTGATTCAGAGGACCACACGGATATGTCGGACAATGGTGCACTCATTGGTCTCGGCCACAATAGACACCTTCCATCTAGAGGACCAAGGAACTTCGAAGGTGGCTCCAGAAGTTTCCTTTAATAATGCCCAACCTCCAGGGCTGCCTCACCTCGATCCCATTCTCCCGGAGAACTTGTGGATGAGGTTTCTGATTCGGCCTCCGACTTAAAGGAATGCACGGATGCCTGATGTGGTGTACTCATTGGTTTCGGCCATAAGATACACCTTCCATCTAAAGGACCCAGGAACTTCGGACGTGGCTCCAGAAGTCTCCTTTTCTTCGTGCCCGACCGGCACCCAAGACCTTTCGTTCTCACGCTGAATTTTACGCCCTGCTGGTATCCGCCTGGAGGCACCCTGACAAAAGGTTTCAGGAAACTTAGAAGGTTCAAGCGTGGTATCCCTTCGCCAAGGACCTCTTTGCTCGGTGGACCTCCTCTCCAACTGTGGATCTGCAGGTCTCCCGCCTCTCTAAGGCACCTACCGGGCCTTTGGCTGATGCGGCTGCATTCAAGATCCAGCCGACATGAAGGTGGAGACTTTGGCAAACTTTGCCTTCAGACAGCAGGATCTTCCTGCTTTTGCTCCGGCCTGGGGGTCAAGGGCCCTTTCAGTGTGGTCTCCCAACTCCGCCAGGGTAGTCTTCAAGATCCCTCTGGAGGATTTATTTAATCTAGCCTGATACTCCCCAGCTGGAGATTTTCTGTTCCATGCGCAGCCACTGTGCTGCCTTTGCAACAGGGCTACCTGGTAGCCACCGTCCCTCCATGTGGCTTAAAGACTGGAATGTGGACGCCGCCTTCAGGAAGTGAGGCGTCAGGCGGAAAGGAGTTCTTTATTACCTCTGGATACGGCTCACAGAGCCGCTTTCCGTCATAAGTCCTCCTTCGGGTTCTGCGGACCTTTGGTGCCACACAGGGTACCAACAAGGGGTCCAGCCGGGCGCCTTCACGGACCTGTCCCTCCCGGAGGTCGGCTATCCGTTCAGGCCGTTTTGCGGCCCCATCGAGCACCCGTAGGCCTTCCTCGATGTGATGGGTGGTTGGTCGCATCTTACTCTTCCGGGATGCCTGGACTACGCACATTGTCCCGGTTCCTTCAGGGGAACGTTTTCGAGGTTTATTCCAACCTCTCTGTGGTCCCCAAGAAAGGCGTTTCTGTTCGCCCAATCTTGGTTCTCGAGTATCTCAGCCAGCATCTTCTGCTTGCCATTCCGAATGGAGTCTCTCCGTTCAGTGCTGGCATCCCTGCTTCATGGGGAATTTTCGTTCCTTGGGGGACATCAAGGATGCCTGCCTCCATATCTCATTGTTCTGGTCATCAGCGGTACCTCCGCTTTGCAGTTCCGGACGGTCATTTTCTATTGTGGCTCTCCATTTTGGTCTGGCCACTTCTCCGCGGACCTTTAACAAAGTCCCGGCGCCTGTGATAGCCCCTTTTACGGACAACAGTTGTTTCCGTGATTCCTTACTTGGACGACCTTCTGATCAGAGTTCCAGCCAGGGCCCAGATCCTGGAGAGTCTTGGTCTCAACCTCCAGACCTTGTCTCTCTTCGGTTGGATGGTCATTCGGGACAAGTCCAACCGCTTTCCTTGGGCTCCAGTTTGACAGGGCCTCTGCCCGCTTTGCTTTCAACTCTGCCGACCAATCGGCTGACTCTCTTATCAAGAGTCCGATGACTTCGGCACCCTGCTCCAGTTTCCATTCGCTTTTGCATGGATGTCCTGGGTCGGTTAGCGGCGGCCGTGAAGGCCGTGCCATTTGCCCAGTTTCATCACCAACCTCTTCAATTTGTGATTCTCTTCCGGTGGGACAGGTCTCCATTGTCACTCGACAGTCTTGTCGGTTCCTTCTATGGTGGCTTTGTTTCCCCCCTGCTTTTTCGGGGGTGCTCCTTCCTGGCCCTCCCTGCCAGTCTGTTGGGCTGGGGAGGTGTTTTCAAGGACCGGCCAGTCTGGGGCCTTGGTCCCTCGAGAAGCCCTTTTTCCCCTTCAACATGTTGGGGCCTAGGGCAATCCATTCTTTGCTTGCTTCTTGGGAAATTCCCTTCTGGGCGGAACTCAGGTTTCCGGCCATCTCAGCGGTTTTCATTCCAGGCGTTTCTGGGATGTGGTCTTTCTCAGCCGGTCCTCAGCCATCCAAGGCAAGTGGTCCCTACATCTGGAGGTGTTTGCAGTGATCTGCAACCTCTGGGGCGCTCCAGGCGTTGACCTCTGCACGTCCCGAACAACCAAGCGTTCCTCTTTCTTGGTCGGGCTTTGCCCTACTTTATCTGTTTCCTCCCCTTCCTCTCTTATCGGGGTCCTGAGGAAACTCACAGCAGAGGGCGTTCCCGCCATTCTCGTGGCCCAGACTGGCCCCGGCGGGCGTGGTACGTCGTCGTGGTCAGGCTCCTGTACTACTTACCTCTGCACCTTCCCTATCGTCCAGACCTCCTATATCAGGTCTCCTGTGCCACCCCTATTTACCGTCTTTGCTTTTGACGGCGTGGCGTTTGAGACAGCGGTTCTGAGGACCCGCGGTTTCTCTTGACAAGTGGTTCACACCATGCGGAGGGCTCACAAGCCTTCCTCTGCAAAGGTTTACCACCATACCAAACTCAGCCTTTTTCTCCGGTCGTGGTTGGCTTTCGGCCATTTCCATTCTTTTTCAACGTTCTTTGGCGTTCAATTATCATGTCCGAACCTAGTTCAGGCAGTGGCTGCCCCTCCTTATCAGTCCCCTTCTTTCCCTTGGGACTTACACTTGGTTTTAGGTGCTCTGCAGGATGCCCCTTTTTACCCTCTCAGGGACATTTCTTTTCGCCTCCTTCCCTGGAAGGTGGCGTTCCTTATTGCACTTACCTCTGTTAGGAGGGTGTCAGAGCTGGTAGCTCTCTCCTGCCGTTCTCCCTTCCTGGTGGTATACCAGGACAAGTTCTTTTCCGTCCAGGTCCGTCCTTCTTACCTGAGATGTTTTTTTTACTTTTTCATCTCAATGAGAACATCGTCCTACCGTCCTCTTGTCTGGCCCCTTCTCATTCCTGGAAGCGTTTGTTCCACAACCTGGTTGTGGTGAGGGCTGTTCGGACTTATCTCTCAGTCACTCTTTCCTTTTTTTGTTTTTCCGGAAGGTCGTTATAAAGGACAACCTGCTTCTACGACCACCATTTTTCGGTGGATCCGGTCTGCTCTTTTTGGGAGCTTACCGCTGCAAGGGGAAGATCCGACCCTTCAGGGGTTTGGCTCATTCCACCAGTTTTTTTGGGGCATCCTGGGCCCTCCGCTACGTGGCTTCGGCCTTGCAATTCTGTAAGGCGTCCGCGTGCGTGGTCGTCTTTGTACACTTTCTCAAGGTGCTACCAGATTCATGCCTTTGCATCAGTTGATGCTACTCTGGGCTGTAAGATGTTGCAGACGGCGGTGGTCGTCTGATTCCTTACCCACCCAAGGGACATCTGATTCCTTACCCACCCAAGGGACGGCTTTGGTACGTCCCATGATCTGTGTCCCCCAATGGAGCCGATAAAGGAGATTTTTTTATGCTTACCGTAAAATCTCTTTCTTGAAGGATCCATTGGGGGGGGACAGCTCCCGCCCTTTTTCTGGTGTTCCTATTTCAGTTATCTGTCCGAAGGTGTGTTCAGTTGCCTTTTCTTCTGATTGCTTGGACAGTTTGTGGTTTTCTCTTGACCTGTCGGTCTTCTCCTATTGCTCTGGGACTAAAACTCATTACCTCAGGTGCTTGTGGGCAGGTATACCCTGCTGGGAGGAGCTGACTTCTCTTGTTGTCATAGTGTCGAACCTCCTAGTGACAGCAGCATATACCCATGGTCTGTGTCCCCCAATGGATCCTTCAAGAAAGAGATTTTACGATAAGCATAAAAAATCTCCTTTTTTTAATATCAGACTCTGTTTGCCTGCACCTTTAGTTGTGTCTCACATTGAAGTCTCTTTATCAGACCAATAAAGTGTATATTCCAAAAAACATTATATTAAATGGGCGCTGTTAGAATCAAAAAACTTTATATGTTGTACAACTTGAACCTTTCTAATATACTATAAAATGTTTTCTCTTTTTTATATAAATCATGGCTTATTAAAAATAAATAAATACCCCATACCATCCAGAACATAATCCTGTCCGGCAGCAGCATCATGTTTGTCCAAGCTGAAGCACAGGCATGGACAAAGACTAGGAAGTGAGGGCGGGACTAGCACTCCTCTGTGCTCACTCCTGTCCTATCAGACTGCAGCATGAAAACAGAGAAGAGGGGGTTACAGAGCAGCCAGCAGTGATTGGATGAAGAAACCCAGGGAGAAAGTGACTGCATGGTGATTGAGGGCTGGCTCAGTACACACCCCTTCCTGAGCAGTGGATGTCAGAATGAGTGAGCAGCAGAACAGAGGGATTTGTGAGCCAAATACAGAAGCTGCACACATTAACCCCTTAAGGACTGAACCCTTTTTCGCAATTCTGACCACCGTCGCTTTACGAATTAATAACTCAAACGCTTTTACCGAATATTCTGATTCTGAGGTTGTTTTTTCGTGACCTATTCTACTTTATTTTGGTTGTAAATTTTCGTCGTTACTTGCATCCTTTTTTGGTGAAAAATCCCAAAATGTCAGAAAAATGCAAAATTTTCATAACTTTGAAGCGCTCTACTTGTAAGGAAAATGGATATTCCAAATACATTTTATTCACAAATACAATATGTCCACTTTATGTTGGCATCATAAAATGGACATATTTTTGCTTTTTGAAAAAATTAGAGGGCTTCAAAGTAGAGCAGCAATTTTCAAAAATTTCATGAAAATTGCAAATTCTGAAGGGACAGAATTACAACTCCCAGCATGCCTGGGCAGTCTAGGCATGTTGAGAGTTGTAGTTTGGCAACATCTGGAGGACTACTGTTTGGGCACCACTGTAACAGTGGTCTTCAAACTGTGACCCTCCAGATGTTGCAAAACTACAATTCTCAGCATGCCCAGACAGACTTTGGCTGTCTGCGCATGCTGGGAGTTGCAGTTTGGCCTTCCTAGTGGTTGCCACAGTAAAGATCACTTTCATTCCCCCCCCCCCACCGTAGTTTCCCTACCTGAGCCAGGATCCAGCAGTCTCCAGCGACGATCCACGGTCCCCAGGCATCTTCTCCTCCAGGTACTGTCCTCCATCTTCTCTCCACGTTCCCCTCGACATCCAGGGGTGGGCAGAACGGGGGGTTGCCATGGCAACCCACTGCCCTGCCATTGGTCAGAAACAGTTCTGACCAATGGCAGGGGATAGGAGGAGATCGCAGCACTGCGACCTCGCTCCTATCCCTCAGGATGATCAGGGCTGTCACTGACAACTCCGATCATCCCTATTTTCCGGGCGATCGGGTCACCAGAGACTCGATCAGCCTGGAATAGCAGAAAATCGCATGTCTGAATTGACCTGCGATTTTCTGCGATCGCCGACATTGGGGGGGGGGGGGGTCTCAGGACCCCCCTCGGCGATGTGCCGGGATGCCTGCTGAATGATTTCAGCAGGCATTCCGTTCCGGTCCCCAACCGGTTAGCGGCGGGGACCGGAATTCCCATGGGCATATGCATACGCCCCACGTCCTTAAGGACTCGGGATGCCGGGCAGATGCATACGCCCGGCGTCCTTAAAAGGTTAAAAAGACATGTAAAGCAGTGTTTCTCAGGCGCGGTCCTCAGTTGTCCCCAACAGGTCATGTTTTTAGGATTTCCTTAGTCTTGCACAGGTGGTGATGAAAAACTAAGAAAATCCAGAAAACATGACCTGTTGGGAGGGGGGGGGGGGGCTTGAGGACCGCACTTGAGAAAGACTGATGTAAAGCATCTGCATGACCTAGTGAGTAACATATATAAGCATTATATTTTCTGTGATACAAAAGATAAGCTTCTTGTTCCGTCTATGATGATAATGAGGAGGCTGCTGGGAAGGGATCTGTTCAGTATTACAGTAAAAGGCCACATCACCTAAACACCTCATAATTTCATAGTTTCATATTTTCATTTATTGCACTACAGCTGAATAGCTTTTCATGTTCTATCTATATACTCATGTTCTATCTATACACTCATGTTTTATCTATATCTTTGTGTTAGCAGTGTGCTGCTGTATTCTCCTGTTGCTAAATATATATATATATATTTTTTTACCCACCTTAGCTGACGTCATATTTAACGCAGACTATAAACACAGATGTGAACAGACCCTTATACACTGCTCAAAAAAATTAAGGGAACACAAAGATAACACATCCTAGATCTGAATGAACTAATCGTATGAAATACTTTCGTCTTTACATAGTTGAATGCGCTGACAACAAAATCACACAAAAATGATCAATGGAAATCAAATGTATCAACCCATGGAGGTCTGGATATGGAGTAACACTCAAAATCACAGTGGAAAACCCCACTACAGGCTGATCCAACTTTATGTAATGTCCTTAAAACAAGTCCCAATGAGGCTCAGTAGTGTGTGTGGCCTCCACGTGCCCGTATGACCTCCCTACAACGCCTGGGCATGCTCCTGATGAGGTGGAGGATGGTCTCCTGAGGGATGTCCTCCCAGACCTGGACTAAAGCATCTGCCAACTCCTGGACAGTCTGTGGTGGATGGAGCGAGACATGATGTCCCAGATGTGCTCAAATGGATTCAGGTCTGGGGAACAGTCCATAGCATCAATGTCTTCCTCTTGCAGGAACTGGTGACACACTCCAGCCACATAAGGTCTAGCATTGTCTTGTATTAGGAGGAACCCAGGGCCAACCGCACCAGTGTTGTAGATTAACCTCATCGTTCTTGTACATAATGTATATACCGAAGCATAGAGAAATAACTCAGACAGAGCCATTATGCTTTAGCGTTCTGTGTGCTGTCCACTGGTCTTTATTTCAAATCGTCAAGCATTTATCACCTTTGTCATTAACATAAGTTCCCACCCCCTGCTAGGGGGAAAGGCATGCCACTCCTCAGTTTTTTCCGGGCTCTCTTTGTTCAAAATCTTCAGACGATGGGAGGGGTGATATGAGAGAGAGCAGATAGGGGAGGAGTGGACAAATAACAGGAATGTGGAGTCTTCACCCTAAATGGGCATTTTACATATACTGTATATTAGATTTATATATATACACACACACACATATATATATATAAATCTATGACACCAGCATATGGTCTCCCAAGGAGTCTGAGGATCTCATCCCGGTACCTAATGGCAGTCAGGCTACCTCTGGCAAGCACATGGAGGGCTATGCGGCCCCATAAAGAAATGTCACCCCACACCATTACTGACCCACCGCCAAACCGGTCATGCTGGAGGATGTTGCAGGCAGCAGAACGTTCTCCACGGCGTCTCCAGACCGTCACATGTGCTCAGTGTGAACCTGCTTTCATCTGTGAAGAGCACAGTGGCGAATTTGCCAATACTGTTCTCTGAAAAATGGCAAACGTCCTGCATGGTGTTGGGCTGTAAGCACAACCCCTACCTGTGGACGTCGGGCCCTCATATAACCCTTGCGGAGTTTGTTTCTGACAGTTTGAGTGGACACATGCACATTTGTGGCCTGCTGGAGGTCATTTTGCAGGGCTCCTCCTTGCCCAAAGGCGCAAGTAGCGGTCCTGCTGCTGGGTTGTTGCCCTTCTGCAGCCTCCTCCACATCTCTTGATGTACTGGCCTTTCTCCTGGTAGCGCCTCCATGCTCTGGACACTACACTGACAGACACAGCAAACCTTCTTGCCACAGCTCACATTGATTTGCCATCCTGGATGAGCGGCACTACCTGAGCCACTTGTGTGGGTTGTAGACTCTGTCTCATGCTACCACTAGAGTGAAAGCACCACCAGCATTCAAACGTGACCAAAACATCAGCCAGGAAGCATAGGAACTGAGAAGTGGTCTGTGGTCACCACCTGCAGAACCACTCCTTTATTGGGGGGGTGTCTTGCTAATTGCCTATAATTTCCACCTGTTGTCTGTTCCATTTGCACAACATCATGTGAAATTGATTGTCAATCAGTGTTCTTCCTGAGTGGACAGTGGGATTTCACAGAAGTGTCATTGACTTGGAGTTACATTGTGTTGTTTAAGTGTTCCCTTTATTTTTTTGAGCAGTGTATGAAGCAAGGCTTACCACAATGAATATAAAACTCAGGACATCAAACAATAAAAAAAGGATAACAAACTAATCACATCCTCCCTCCCAGCAGTCACAGAAACAAGATTAATATTAAAAAAAAAGAGTACCTATCATGATCTAAACTCTCCCCAATCTGCCCCTGGCTCTCACTGACACTTTCCCTGTGTTTCTTTCCATTCAAAACCTCCTCTTTCTACCCGATTTATTGTCTTCTTGGCTGCTCATTCAGCCGTCCTAGTGTGAGGGAGGAAGGGGGCGTGGCCCAGCATAGAGGCTGTGAACACAGCAGCTGTCACCTCTGAATCTTCTCCTCTGTTTGCAAGTGCAGAGAGAAGAAAGATCAGAGCTCAGATAGTAAAATGAATTAGGGCATGCAGTAAGGCAGAGTCAGGAGTATGCTGGCTCCTGCCTGTCTGATTTACAGGCAGGGAGCAGTGCTGAGCTTGTCTGTGTCCCGGCTGCAGTCTGATAGACTCATACTGGTAGAGAGACCTCTATTGGTCATTTTTTTTCAAAGTGGAAAACTAAATAGAAAGCATATTTTTTAATAACATGCTATTGGAAAGTTATTCTGCATACATTAATCTATAATATATCAAAAGTGTTTTTGATGAAGGGTACCCTTCAAATAACAACATTCCCAAATATTGATTTTTACCAGTAAAATTAAAATTCATTTATAAACCACATTTTTAAAATAAAAAATAAATAAATGAAATGCAAATTAAGAATCCTGTACAAATCACTTTATAAGGGAAATGTAATCAGATACAAAACATGAGGCAAATTATAAGTGGATGTAAAAATAAAATAAAATGTACAAACTGGAAATCTTCATGAAGTCCGTAAAATTGAAATATTTTGTTTTAATTTTGAGCAGCGGTGAAGTCTCCGTATAAAATGTAGATTTTTTTTTGTTTTTTACGAGGCAATTGTTAGTTATTGTATGTAAATATGGAATTTTAGGAAAGGTAAAAAAAAACAAAAGATTCTAATAACCAATGCTCGTGGTTGTAGACCCGGCCGCAGGGTGAGGGGAGGTATATACAGGAGTGAACCGGTCACCAAAGTCCTTGGGGTAGATGGCGCGGGTCCTGCTGCTCGCCTTATTGCTGTGGGACATAAACCATCATGCTGCGGGGAGGGGAAGGGGTTTGGGGCACCAGTGCGGCCTGCGAGAGACACTTCTATAGGGGAGGAGGGTGGAAGACGGCAGAGTGGTCAGTCCTTGTGCAATGTCTGGTGTAAGTGGAGATACAGTGGCTTCTTAGTTAGCAGCTGCAGTTTCTTCCTTTTGAAGTCTGTCGGTTTCTTGTATCTGCAGGAAAAGAGGAAAAACAAAAATACAATAAACTGAATTAAAAAACAAGAAATAACAGAAAGACCCCACCAGCAGAATAGTGAGTACAGCTCTGGAGAATAATACTGGATATAACTCAGGATCAGTACAGGATAAGTAATGTAATGTATGTACACAGTGACCTCACCAGCAGAATAGTGAGTACAGCTCTGGAGAATAATACTGGATATAACTCAGGATCAGTACAGGATAAGTAATGTCATGTATGTACACAGTGACCCCACCAGCAGAATAGTGAGTACAGCTCTGGAGAATAATACTGGATATAACTCAGGATCAGTACAGGATAAGTAATGTAATGTATGTACACAGTGACCTCACCAGCAGAATAGTGAGTGCAGCTCTGAGTATAATACAGGATATAACTCAGGATCAGTACAGGATAAGTAATGTAATGTATGTACACAGTGACCTCACCAGCAGAATAGTGAGTACAGCTGTGGAGTATAATACAGGATATAACTCAGGATCAGTACAGGATAAGTAATGTAATGTATGTACACAGTGACCTCACCAGCAGAATAGTGAGTACAGCTCTGGAGAATAATACAGGATATAACTCAGGATCAGTACAGGATAAGTAATGTATGTACACAGTGACCCCACCAGCAGAATAGTGAGTGCAGCTCTGGAGTATAATACAGGATGTAACTCAGGATCAGTACAGGATAAGTAATGTAATGTATGTACACAGTGACTCCACCAGCAGAATA
>NC_079191.1:425901169-425906169 GCF_029499605.1 Hyla sarda
TTATCCATCTATCTCATATCTATCCATCTATCTCATATCTATCCATCTATCTCATATCTATCCATCTATCTCATATCTATCTATCTCATATCTATCTATCTATCTCATATCTATCTATCTATCTCATGTATCTATCTCATATCTATCTATCTATCTCATGTATCTATCTCATATCTATCTATCTATCTATCTCATATCTATCTATCTATCTCATATCTATCTATCTATCTCATATCTATCCATCTATCTCATATCTATCCATCTATCTCATATCTATCCATCTATCTCATATCTATCCATCTATCTCATATCTATCCATCTATCTCATATCTATCCATCTATCTCATATCTATCCATCTATCTCATATCTATCCATCTATCTCATATCTATCTATCTATCTCATATCTATCTATCAATCTCATATCTATCTATCAATCTCATATCTATCTATCAATCTCATATCTATCTATCTCATATCTATCTATCTATCTCATATCTATCTATCTCATATCTATCTCTCATATCTATCCATCTCATATATATCTCTCTATCTCATATCTATCTATCTATCTCATATCTATCTATCTCATATCTATCTCATATCCATCTATCTATCTCATATCTATCTATCTATCTCATATCTATCTATCTATCTATCTATCTCTCATATCTATCTATCTCTCATATCTATCTCTCTCTCATATCTATCTCTCATATCTATCCATCTCATATCTATCTCTCATATCTATCAATCTATCTATCTATCTCATATCTATCTCTCATATCTATCTATCTCTCATATCTATCTATCTCTCATATCTATCTATCTCTCATATCTATCTCTCATATCTATCCATCTCATATCTATCTCTCATATCTATCTCTCATATCTATCAATCACTATCTATATCTCTCATATCTATCTATCTCTCATATCTATCTATCTCTCATATCTATCTATCTCTCATATCTATCTATCTCTCATATCTATCTCTCATATCTATCCATCTCATATCTATCTCTCATATCTATCAATCTATCTATCTATCTCATATCTATCTCTCATATCTATCCATCTCATATCTATCTCTCATATCTATCAATCTATCTATCTATCTCATATCTATCTATCTATCTCATATCTATCTATCAATCTCATATCTATCTATCAATCTCATATCTATCTATCAATCTCATATCTATCTATCAATCTCATATCTATCTATCAATCTCATATCTATCTATCAATCTCATATCTATCTATCAATCTCATATCTATCAATCTCATATCTATCAATCTCATATCTATCAATCTATCTCATATCTAATATCTATCTCATATCTCATATCTATCTATCTCATATCTATCTATCTCATATCTATCTATCTCATATCTATCTCTCTCATATCTATCTCTCTCATATCTATCTCTCTCATATCTATCTCTCTCATATCTATCTCTCTCATATCTATCTCTCTCATATCTATCTCTCTCATATCTATCTCTCTCATATCTATCTCTCTCATATCTATCTCTATCTCTCTCATATCTATCTCTCTCATATCTATCTCTCTCATATCTATCTCTCTCATATCTATCTCTCTCATATCTATCTCTCTCATATCTATCTCTCTCATATCTATCTCTCTCATATCTATCTCTCTCATATCTATCTCTCTCATATCTATCTCATATCTATCTCATATCTATCTCATATCTATCCCATATCTATCTATCTATCTATCTCTCATATCTATCTATCTATCTCATATCTATCTATCTATCTCATGTATCTATCTCATATCTATCTATCTATCTATCTATCTCATATCTATCCATCTATCTCATATCTATCTATCTATCTCATATATATCTATCTATCTCATATCTATCTATCCCATATCTATCTATCCCATATCTATATCTATCTCATATCTATCTATCTATCTCATATCTATCCATCTATCTCATATCTATCTATCAATCTCATATCTATCTATCAATCTCATATCTATCTATCAATCTCATATCTATCTATCAATCTCATATCTATCTATCTCATATCTATCTCTCATATCTATCCATCTCATATATATCTCTCTATCTCATATATATCTCTCTATCTCATATCTATCTATCTATCTCATATCTATCTATCTCATATCTATCTATCTCATATCTATCTATCTATCTCATATCTATCTATCTCATATCTATCTATCTATCTATCTATCTCTCATATCTATCTATCTCTCATATCTATCTATCTCTCATATCTATCTATCTCTCATATCTATCTATCTCTCATATCTATCTCTCATATCTATCTCTCATATCTATCTCTCATATCTATCCATCTCATATCTATCTCTCATATCTATCAATCTATCTATCTATCTCATATCTATCTCTCATATCTATCCATCTCATATCTATCTCTCATATCTATCAATCTATCTATCTATCTCATATCTATCTATCTCATATCTATCTCTCATATCTATCCATCTCATATCTATCTCTCTCATATCTATCTCTCTCATATCTATCTCTCTCATATCTATCTCTCTCATATCTATCTCTCTCATATCTATCTCTCTCATATCTATCTCTCTCATATCTATCTCTCTCATATCTATCTCTCTCATATCTATCTCTCTCATATCTATCTCTCTCATATCTATCTCTCTCATATCTATCTCTCTCATATCTATCTCTCTCATATCTATCTCTCTCATATCTATCTCTCTCATATCTATCTCTCTCATATCTATCTCTCTCATATCTATCTATCTCATATCTATCTCATATCTATCTCATATCTATCTCATATCTATCTCATATCTATCCCATATCTATCTATCTATCTATCTATCTATCTATCTATCTCATATCTATCTATCTCATATCTATCTATCTCATATCTATCTATCTCATATCTATCTCTCTCATATCTATCTATCTATCTCATATCTATCTATCTCATATCTATCTATCTCATATCTATCTCTCTCATATCTATCTCTCTCATATCTATCTCTCTCATGTATCTATCTCATATCTATCCATCTATCTCATGTATCTATCTCATATCTATCCATCTATCTCATATCTATCCATCTATCTCATATCTATCCATCTATCTCATATCTATCTATCTCATATCTATCTATCTCATATCTATCTATCTATCTCATATCTATCTATCTATCTCATGTATCTATCTCATATCTATCTATCTATCTCATGTATCTATCTCATATCTATCTCATATCTATCCATCTATCTCATATCTATCCATCTATCTCATATCTATCCATCTATCTCATATCTATCCATCTATCTCATATCTATCCATCTATCTCATATCTATCCATCTATCTCATATCTCTCATATCTATCTATCTCTCATATCTATCTATCTCTCATATCTATCTCTCATATCTATCCATCTCATATCTATCCATCTCATATCTATCAATCTATCTATCTCATATCTATCTCTCATATCTATCTCTCATATCTATCCATCTCATATCTATCCATCTCATATCTATCTCATATCCATCTATCTCATATCCATCTATCTATCTCATATCCATCTATCTATCTCATATCCATCTATCTCATATCTATCTATCTCATATCTATCAATCTCATATCTATCAATCTCATATCTATCAATCTCATATCTATCAATCTCATATCTATCAATCTCATATCTATCAATCTCATATCTATCTATCTCATATCTATCTATCTCTCTCATGTATCTATCTCATATCTATCTATCTATCTCATGTATCTATCTCATATCTATCTATCTATCTATCTCATATCTATCCATCTATCTCATATCTATCCATCTATCTCATATCTATCCATCTATCTCATATCTATCCATCTATCTCATATCTATCCATCTATCTCATATCTATCTATCTCATATCTATCTATCTATCTCATATCTATCCATCTATCTCATATCTATCTCTCATATCTATCCATCTATCTATCTATCTCATATCTATCCATCTCATATCTATCTATCTATCGCAACTACTATCTACTGTAAGCCAGGTCCGTATAATAGTTTGGAATCAATAGTGCTGGAAAACTTATTTCTTGTTTGTATCTATCTATCTATCTATCTATCTATCTATCTATTTATCTCATATCTATCTATCTCATATTTCTCTATCTATCTCATATCTATCTCTCATATCTATCAATCTCATATCTATCTCATATCTATCTATCTCATATCTATCTATCTCATATCTATCTATCTATCTATCTATCTCATATCTATCTCTCATATCTATCCATCTCATATATATCTCTCTATCTCATATCTATCTATCTCAGATATGAGATAGATAGATATGAGATAGATAGATATGAGATAGATAGATATGAGATAGATAGATATATCTATCTCACATCTATCTCATATCCATCTATCTATCTCATATCTATCTATGTCATATCTATCTATCTATCTCATATCTATCTATCTATCTCATATCTCTCATATCTATCTATCTCTCATATCTATCTATCTCTCATATCTATCTCTCATATCTATCCATCTCATATCTATCTCTCATATCTATCAATCTATCTATCTCATATCTATCTCTCATATCTATCTCTCATATCTATCCATCTCATATCTATCCATCTCATATCTATCTCATATCCATCTATCTATCTCATATCCATCTATCTATCTCATATCCATCTATCTATCTCATATCCATCTATCTATCTCATATCTATCTATCTCATATCTATCTATCTCATATCTATCAATCTCATATCTATCAATCTCATATCTATCAATCTCATATCTATCAATCTCATATCTATCAATCTCATATCTATCAATCTCATATCTATCAATCTCATATCTATCAATCTCATATCTATCAATCTCATATCTATCAATCTCATATCTATCTATCTATCTCATATCTATCTATCTATCTCATATCT
>NC_079191.1:425908669-425916169 GCF_029499605.1 Hyla sarda
CTATCTATCTCATATCTATCTATCTCATATCTATCTATCTCATATCTATCTATCTCATATCTATCTCTCTCATATCTATCTCTCTCATATCTATCTCTCTCATATCTATCTCTCTCATATCTATCTCTCTCATATCTATCTCTCTCATATCTATCTCTCTCATATCTATCTCTCTCATATCTATCTATCTCATATCTATCTATCTCATATCTATCTATCTATCTATCTATCTATCTCATATCTATCTATCTCATATCTATCTCTCTCATATCTATCTCTCTCATATCTATCTATCTCATGTATCTATCTCATGTATCTATCTCATATCTATCCATCTATCTCATGTATCTATCTCATATCTATCCATCTATCTCATATCTATCCATCTATCTCATATCTATCCATCTATCTCATATCTATCCATCTATCTCATATCTATCCATCTATCTCATATCTATCTATCTCATATCTATCTATCTCATATCTATCTATCTATCTCATATCTATCTATCTATCTATCTCTCATGTATCTATCTCATATCTATCTATCTATCTCATGTATCTATCTCATATCTATCTATCTATCTATCTCATATCTATCCATCTATCTCATATCTATCCATCTATCTCATATCTATCCATCTATCTCATATCTATCCATCTATCTCATATCTATCCATCTATCTCATATCTATCCATCTATCTCATATCTATCCATCTATCTCATATCTATCCATCTATCTCATATCTATCTATCTATCTCATATCTATCCATCTATCTCATATCTATCTCTCATATCTATCCATCTATCTATCTATCTCATATCTATCCATCTCATATCTATCTATCTATCGCAACTACTATCTACTGTAAGCCAGGTCCGTATAATAGTTTGGAATCAATAGTGCTGGAAAACTTATTTCTTGTTTGTATCTATCTATCTATCTATCTATTTATCTCATATCTATCTATCTCATATCTCTCTATCTATCTCATATCTATCTCTCATATCTATCTATCTCATATCTATCTATCTCATATCTATCTCATATCTATCTCTCATATCTATCCATCTCATATCTATCTCTCTATCTCATATCTATCTATCTATCTATCTATCTATCTATCTCAGATATGAGATAGATAGATATGAGATAGATAGATATGAGATAGATAGATATATCTATCTCACATCTATCTCATATCCATCTATCTATCTCATATCTATCTATCTATCTCATATCTCTCATATCTATCTATCTCTCATATCTATCTATCTCTCATATCTATCTATCTCTCATATCTATCCATCTCATATCTATCCATCTCATATCTATCAATCTATCTATCTCATATCTATCTCTCATATCTATCTCTCATATCTATCCATCTCATATCTATCTCATATCATATCTATCTCATATCCATCTATCTCATATCCATCTATCTCTCTCATATCCATCTATCTATCTCATATCCATCTATCTCATATCTATCTATCTATCTCATATCTATCTATCTCATATCTATCAATCTCATATCTATCAATCTCATATCTATCTATCTCATATCTATCTATCTCATATCTATCTATCTCATATCTATCTATCTCTCTCATGTATCTATCTCATATCTATCTATCTATCTCATGTATCTATCTCATATCTATCTATCTATCTATCTATCTCATATCTATCCATCTATCTCATATCTATCCATCTATCTCATATCTATCCATCTATCTCATATCTATCCATCTATCTCATATCTATCCATCTATCTCATATCTATCTATCTCATATCTATCTATCTATCTATCTCATATCTATCCATCTATCTCATATCTATCTCTCATATCTATCCATCTATCTATCTATCTCATATCTATCCATCTCATATCTATCTATCTATCGCAACTACTATCTACTGTAAGCCAGGTCCGTATAATAGTTTGGAATCAATAGTGCTGGAAAACTTATTTCTTGTTTGTATCTATCTATCTATCTATCTATCTATTTATCTCATATCTATCTATCTCTCTATCTATCTCATATCTCTCTATCTATCTCATATCTATCTCTCATATCTATCAATCTCATATCTATCTATCTATCTCATATCTATCTATCTATCTATCTATCTATCTATCTATCTATCTATCTATCTCATATCTATCTCTCATATCTATCCATCTCATATATATCTCTCTATCTCATATCTATCTATCTCAGATATGAGATAGATAGATATGAGATAGATAGATATGAGATAGATAGATATGAGATAGATAGATATATCTATCTCACATCTATCTCATATCCATCTATCTATCTCATATCTATCTATGTCATATCTATCTATCTATCTCATATCTATCTATCTATCTATCTCATATCTCTCATATCTATCTATCTCTCATATCTATCTATCTCTCATATCTATCTCTCATATCTATCCATCTCATATCTATCTCTCATATCTATCAATCTATCTATCTCATATCTATCTCTCATATCTATCTCTCATATCTATCCATCTCATATCTATCCATCTCATATCTATCTCATATCCATCTATCTCATATCCATCTATCTATCTCATATCCATCTATCTATCTCATATCTATCTATCTCATATCTATCTATCTCATATCTATCTATCTCATATCTATCTATCTCATATCTATCTATCTCATATCTATCTATCTCATATCTATCTATCTCATATCTATCTATCTCATATCTATCTATCTCATATCTATCTATCTCATATCTATCTCATATCTATCTATCAATCTCATATCTATCAATCTCATATCTATCTATCAATCTCATATGTATCTATCTCATATCTATCTATCTCATATCTATCTCTCATATCTCTCCATCTCATATATATCTCTCTATCTCATATCTATCTCTCTATCTCATATCTATCTCTCTATCTCATATCTATCTATCTATCTCATATCTATCAATCTCATATCTATCAATCTCATATCTATCAATCTCATATCTATCAATCTCAATCTCATATCTATCAATCTCATATCTATCAATCTCATATCTATCAATCTCATATCTATCAATCTCATATCTATCAATCTCATATCTATCAATCTCATATCTATCAATCTCATATCTATCAATCTATCTCATATCTATCTATCTATCTCATATCTATCTATCTATCTCATATCTATCTATCTATCTCATATCTATCTATCTATCTCATATCTATCTCATATCTATCTATCTCATATCTATCTATCTCATATCTATCTATCTCATATCTATCTATCTCATATCTATCTATCTCATATCTATCTTTCTCATATCTCATATCTATCTCATATCTATCTCATATCTATCTCTCTCATATCTATCTATCTATCTCTCTCATATCTATCTCTCTCACATCTATCTCTCTCACATCTATCTCTCTCACATCTATCTATCTCACATCTATCTATCTCACATCTATCTATCTCACATCTATCTATCTCACATCTATCTATCTCATATCTATCTATCTATCTCACATCTATCTATCTCACATCTATCTATCCCATATCTATCTATCCCATATCTATCTATCCCATATCTATCTATCCCATATCTATCTATCTCATATCTATCTATCTATCTATCTCATATCTATCTATCTCATATGTATCTATCTATCTATCTCATATGTATCTATCTATCTATCTCATATCTATCTATCTATCTATCTCATATCTATCTATCTATCTATCTCATATCTATCTCATATCTATCTCTCATATCTATCTGTCTCATATCCATCTCATATCTATCTCATATCCATCTATCTATCTCATATCCATCTATCTATCTCATATCCATCTATCTATCTCATATCCATCTATCTATCTCATATCCATCTATCTATCTCATATCCATCTATCAATCTCATATCTATCCATCTCATATCTATCCATCTCATCTATCTATCTATCTATCTATCTCATATCTATCTCTCATATCTATCCATCTCATATCTATCTCTCTATCTCATATCTATCTATCTATCTCATATCTATCTATCTCAGATATGAGATAGATAGATATGAGATAGATAGATATGAGATAGATAGATATGAGATAGATAGATATATCTATCTCACATCTATCTCATATCCATCTATCTATCTCATATCTATCTATCTATCTATCTCTCATATCTATCTATCTCTCATATCTATCTCTCATATCTATCTATCTCTCATATCTATCTATCTCTCATATCTATCTCTCATATCTATCCATCTCATATCTATCTCTCATATCTATCCATCTCATATCTATCTCTCATATCTATCTATCTATCTATCTCATATCTATCTCTCATATCTATCCATCTCATATCTATCTCATATCCATCTATCTATCTCATATCTATCTATCTATCTCATATCTCATATCTATCTCTCTCATATCTATCTCTCTCATATCTATCTCTCTCATATCTATCTCTCTCATATCTATCTCTCTCATATCTATCTCTCTCATATCTATCTCTCTCATATCTATCTCTCTCATATCTATCTCTCTCATATCTATCTCTCTCATATCTATCTCTCTCATATCTATCTCTCTCATATCTATCTCATATCCATCTATCTCATATCCATCTATCTATCTCATATCCATCTATCTATCTCATATCCATCTATCTATCTCATATCCATCTATCTATCTCATATCCATCTATCTATCTCATATCTATCTATCTCATATCTATCTATCTCATATCTATCAATCTCATATCTATCTATCTCATATCTATCTATCTCATATCTATCTATCTCATATCTATCTATCTCATATCTATCTCATATCTATCTATCTCATATCTATCTATCTCATATCTATCTATCTCATATCTATCTCATATCTATCTATCAATCTCATATCTATCAATCTCATATCTATCTATCAATCTCATATGTATCTATCTCATATCTATCTATCTCATATCGATCTATCTCATATCTATCTATCTATCTATCTATCTATCTATCTCATATCTATCTCTCATATCTATCCATCTCATATCTATCTCATATCCATCTATCTATCTCATATCTATCTATCTCATATCTATCTATCTATCTCATATCTATCTATCAATCTCATATCTATCTATCAATCTCATATCTATCTATCAATCTCATATCTATCAATCTCATATCTATCTATCTATCTCATATCTCATATCTATCTATCTCATATCTATCTATCTCATATCTATCTATCTCATATCTATCTATCTCATATCTATCTCTCTCATATCTATCTCTCTCATATCTATCTCTCTCATATCTATCTCTCTCATATCTATCTCTCTCATATCTATCTCTCTCATATCTATCTCTCTCATATCTATCTCTCTCATATCTATCTCTCTCATATCTATCTATCTCATATCTATCTATCTCATATCTATCTATCTATCTATCTATCTATCTCATATCTATCTATCTCATATCTATCTCTCTCATATCTATCTCTCTCATATCTATCTATCTCATGTATCTATCTCATGTATCTATCTCATATCTATCCATCTATCTCATGTATCTATCTCATATCTATCCATCTATCTCATATCTATCCATCTATCTCATATCTATCCATCTATCTCATATCTATCCATCTATCTCATATCTATCCATCTATCTCATATCTATCTATCTCATATCTATCTATCTCATATCTATCTATCTATCTCATATCTATCTATCTATCTATCTCTCATGTATCTATCTCATATCTATCTATCTATCTCATGTATCTATCTCATATCTATCTATCTATCTATCTCATATCTATCCATCTATCTCATATCTATCCATCTATCTCATATCTATCCATCTATCTCATATCTATCCATCTATCTCATATCTATCCATCTATCTCATATCTATCCATCTATCTCATATCTATCCATCTATCTCATATCTATCCATCTATCTCATATCTATCTATCTATCTCATATCTATCCATCTATCTCATATCTATCTCTCATATCTATCCATCTATCTATCTATCTCATATCTATCCATCTCATATCTATCTATCTATCGCAACTACTATCTACTGTAAGCCAGGTCCGTATAATAGTTTGGAATCAATAGTGCTGGAAAACTTATTTCTTGTTTGTATCTATCTATCTATCTATCTATTTATCTCATATCTATCTATCTCATATCTCTCTATCTATCTCATATCTATCTCTCATATCTATCTATCTCATATCTATCTATCTCATATCTATCTCATATCTATCTCTCATATCTATCCATCTCATATCTATCTCTCTATCTCATATCTATCTATCTATCTATCTATCTATCTCATATCTATCTATCTCAGATATGAGATAGATAGATATGAGATAGATAGATATGAGATAGATAGATATATCTATCTCACATCTATCTCATATCCATCTATCTATCTCATATCTATCTATCTATCTATCTCATATCTCTCATATCTATCTATCTCTCATATCTATCTATCTCTCATATCTATCTATCTCTCATATCTATCCATCTCATATCTATCCATCTCATATCTATCAATCTATCTATCTCATATCTATCTCTCATATCTATCTCTCATATCTATCCATCTCATATCTATCTCATATCATATCTATCTCATATCCATCTATCTCATATCCATCTATCTCTCTCATATCCATCTATCTATCTCATATCCATCTATCTCATATCTATCTATCTATCTCATATCTATCTATCTCATATCTATCAATCTCATATCTATCAATCTCATATCTATCTATCTCATATCTATCTATCTCATATCTATCTATCTCATATCTATCTATCTCTCTCATGTATCTATCTCATATCTATCTATCTATCTCATGTATCTATCTCATATCTATCTATCTATCTATCTATCTCATATCTATCCATCTATCTCATATCTATCCATCTATCTCATATCTATCCATCTATCTCATATCTATCCATCTATCTCATATCTATCCATCTATCTCATATCTATCTATCTCATATCTATCTATCTATCTATCTCATATCTATCCATCTATCTCATATCTATCTCTCATATCTATCCATCTATCTATCTATCTCATATCTATCCATCTCATATCTATCTATCTATCGCAACTACTATCTACTGTAAGCCAGGTCCGTATAATAGTTTGGAATCAATAGTGCTGGAAAACTTATTTCTTGTTTGTATCTATCTATCTATCTATCTATCTATTTATCTCATATCTATCTATCTCTCTATCTATCTCATATCTCTCTATCTATCTCATATCTATCTCTCATATCTATCAATCTCATATCTATCTATCTATCTCATATCTATCTATCTATCTATCTATCTATCTATCTATCTATCTATCTCATATCTATCTCTCATATCTATCCATCTCATATATATCTCTCTATCTCATATCTATCTATCTCAGA